>NC_087343.1:312500-420000 GCF_030014295.1 Loxodonta africana | reverse complement strand
AGTACCATGGATTTTTTTTTTTTTTTGAGGGGGGTGAGGGGAATTTAGGTGAAAGTTTCCAGAGCAAATTAGTTTCTCATTAAACATTTAATACACAAAGTGTTTCGTGACATTGGTTACCAACCCCGTGATGTGTCAACACTCTCCCCTTTTCCACCCTAGGTTCCTATTTCCATTCGTCCAGTTTTCCTGTTCCTTCTTGTGTTTGCTTTTGGGCTGGTGTACCCATTAGTCTTGTATACGTGATTGAACTATGAAGAATGTCCCTCATGTGTGTTATTGTTAGCTCTATAGACCTGTTTAATCTTTGGCTGAAGGGTGAACTGCAGGAGTGACTTCAGTACTGATATAAAAGGCTGTCCGGGGGCCATACTTCTGGGGTTTCTACAGTCTGTCAGACTAGCAAGCCTGCTCTTTTTTCTTTTTGGTGAATCTGAATTTTGTTCTGCATTTTTCTCCCACTCTGTCTGGGAACCTCTACTGTAACCCCTGCCAGAGCAGTTGGTGGTGGTAACTGGGCACCATTTAGTTGTTCTGAACTCAGTCTGGTGCAGGTTGTGGTAGTTGAGGTCCATTAGTCCTTTGGACTAATTTTTCTCTTGCGTCTTTGGTCTTCTTCATTCTGCTTTGCTCCAGCCGGGATGGGACCAGTAGATTTATCTTAGATGGCTGCTCACAGGCTTTTAAGACCCCAGTCTCTACTTACCACAGCCAGATGTAGAATATTTTCTTTATAGTCTATGTTATGCCGATCAATTGAGCTAGATGTCACCCAAGGCCATGGACCCCAGCCCTCAGCCTAGTAGCTCTGTCTATTAGGGCATTTGGATGTGCCTGTGAAGCTTCTATGGCTTTACTCTGGTCAAGTTATGCTAACTTCCCCAATATTGTGTACTGTCTTATCCTTCATCAAAGTTAACACTTATCTACCATCTAGTTGGTGTTTTTCCATCCTCACCCCTTCCCTCCCTTATAACCATCAAAGATTATTTCTTTCTGTGTGGAAACATTTTCATGTGTTTTTATAATAGTGCTTTCATACAGTATCTGTCCTTTTGTGATTGACTTATTTCAGTCACCATAATGTCCTCCAGATTCATCTATGTTGTGAGACGTTTTGCAGATTTATCATGTTTTTATCGTTGCATAGCCTTCCATTGTGTGTATGTACCATAATTTGTTTATCCATTCATCTGTTGATGGGCACTTAGATTGTTTCCATCTTTTTGGTACCATAGATTCTTGTTCATATGCTACCTTCTGAAATGGTTGATCCATGACCAATTCTTTTTGGTAGAGTGACTGTATATGCCTTCCATCTTCTTTTAATGCTTCCTGAATTATTCAATATTATACGAAAACTTATTCATATTCTAGGGGATATTTTTGTGGGGGGCTTGTGGAAGTGTAGCTAAAGGGCCACATTTTTCCTTCATTGGGTGCCCAAGAGATTTCATCAGTCCATAATTGGCTAATCTTCAGATTTGGGGAGCTCTCATTATGCAGTAATAATAAGGCTATTCAAAAGCAGCTGCAGCAGTATATCGACAGGGAACTGCCAGAAATTCAGGCCAGATTTAGAAGAGGACATAGAACCAGGGATACCACTGTTGATGTCCAGTGGATCCTGGCTGAAAGCAGAGAATACCAGAAAGATGTATACCTGTGTTTTATTGACTATGCAAAGGCATTCAACTGTGTGGATCATAACAAATTATGGATAACATTGTCGAGAATGGGAATTCCAGAATACTTAACTGTGCTCAAGAGGAATCTGTACATGGATCAAGAGGCAGTCGTTTGAACAGATCAAGGGAATACTGCATGGTTTAAAGTCAGGAAAGGTGTGGGTCAGGGTCGTATCCTTTCACCATACCTATTCAATCTGAATGCTGAGCAAATAATCCGAGAAGCTGGACATTATGAAGAAGAATGGGGCATCAGATTGGAGGAAGACTCATTAACAACCTGTGTTATGCAGGTGACACGCCCTGCTTGCTGAAAAGTGAAGAGGACTTGAAACACTTACTGATGAAGATCAAAGATCACAGTATGGATTACACCTCAACATAAAGAAAACAAAAATTCTCACAACTGGGCCAATAAGCAACATCATGATAAATGGAGAAAAGATTGAGGTTGTCAAGGATTTCATTTTACTTGGATCCACAATCAACAGCCATGGAAGCAGCAGTCAAGAAATCAAAAGACGCATTGCATTGGGCAAATCTGCTGCAAAGGACCTCTTCAAAGTGTTGAAAAGCAAGGATGTCACCTTGAAGACTAAGGTGTGCCTAACCCAAGCCATGGTATTTTCAATTGCTTCATATGCATGTGAAAGCTGGACAATGAATAAGGAAGACCAAAGAAGAATTGACTCCTTTGAATTGTGGTGTTGGCGAAGAATATTGAATACACCACGGGCTGACAAAAAAACTAACAAGTCTGTCTTGGAAGAAGTGCAGCTAGAATGCTCCTCAGAAGCAAGGATGGTGAGACTACGCCTAACATATTTTGGACATATTATCAGGGGGGATCAGTCCCTGGAGAAGGACATTATGCTTAGTAAAACAGAGGGTCAGTGAGAAAGAGGAAGACCCTCAACGAGACAGACTGACGTAGAGGCTGCAACAACGGGCTCAAGCATAGCAACAGCTGTGAGGATGGCGCAGGACTAGGTAGTGCTTCGTTCTTTGAGCACAGGTCGCTGTGAGTCAGAACTGACTCAATGGCACCTAACAACAACAACATTATACAGTAGTGCAAATTTGGATTTTAAGCCTCAAACTTTTGATTGCTCATGAGAAACTTAATTTCCCTTCCAGGGGCCAAACAGAGAAAGCTCTTGTCTGTTCCTGGGGTTATAGGTGGGAGTTTTTATGGCATCTTTTTCATGGACAAGCAACCTTCAGGGTCCTGGTGTTTGACAGGGGCCTCGACTCCACCTCTCTGCCCTGAAGCCTGGAGTCATCCAACTGGGCAGGCCTGGGCAACATGCCAAATGAATTATATAAGCCGTAAAAAAAAAAAAACAGAAACACAAACCCGTTGCTGTCGAGTTGATTCCAACTCATAACGACCCTACAGGACAGAGTAGAACTGCCCCATAGTGTTTCCAAGGAGCACCTGGTGGATTCAAACTGTCACCTTTTTGGTTAGCAGCTGTTGTTCTTAACCACTATGCCACCAGGGTTTTCAAATGAATAATATACACACCAATAATTACTTTTCCAGTATGTCCTGAATGGGCCAAATATCTGAGGTCGAAGGCCTCAATCAGGGAGTTGCAGAATGGAACACTGTTGGCGGTGAGAGCTTTGCTCCACTGGTGTGACTGGTCACTCAGAAAAGTGTGAGAACCCCACGGCCAACACTGCACTTGGACACCTCACACACTCACCGCACCTCTCACTGGGCACTGCATTTCGAATGTCCTGCACGTTCACCACATCTCTCACCTGTAACCACACTCAGACACACCGCACAGTCAGACATCCCTCACAGTGGCTACACCTCTCACCCAGCACTGCATTCGGACACAGCACACAGTCGACAGCCTGCACACTAGGATACCCCTCACACCTGCCATGCATCTACCCCACACCACACTTGGACACCCACACACTCACCACGTCCTCTCACCCAGCACTGTGATCAGATGCCCTGCAAACTCGGACACCCTGCACACTTGGATCCACTGCACACTTGTACATCTCTCACCCTCACTGTGCCTCACACTCAGCACCACACTCACACACCTGCCACACCTCTCACCCCACACCATACTTACACACCTGCACACCTGCCACGCCTCTCACCCTAAATCACACTCATGTACCTGCACACTTGCCACACCACTCACCTCCACACCACACTCACACCTGCACACCTGCCACGCCACTCGCCCCCACACCACATTCACACACCTGCACGCCTGCCACGCCACTCGCCCCCACACCACACTCACACACCTGCATGCCTGCCACGCCACTCACCCCCACACCACACTCACACACCTGCACGCCTGCCAAGCCACTCACCCCCGCACCACACTCACACACCTGCACACCTGCCACGCCTCTCACCCCACGCCACACTTGCACACCTGCCACACCTTTTACTCAGCACCATACTCACTTCCTGTGCCTCTCACCATGGCCTGATCCCAGACCCTGAGAAACACCCTGGACTAAGGCTGGGGGAAAAAAAAAAAAGGCTGGGGGAGGGGTGGAAATCACTATCTGATGAAAGTTAAGTGATAAGAAAAGCTTAATTAGGAAGATTTTTAAACCCTGACAACAATAAACATTTTCAAGGGCAACAATTACAAATTTAGCAGACTGAAAAGATATTTTTGCTTCTTTTACCTGGTGAAAGCCCAGATAGTCCACAATCGTTGCTGAAGCATAAAAGATCATTCCTTCTGCACTCACCACTAAAGCAAAGCCGTTGAGAGACTGGAAAAAACAAAGAGAAAATTGAGATTGGCTCCTGGAGAAATTCATGAAATCACTCAAGATGTAAAAGTGAAAACAAGGTTTTTGTTTAAGTTTTCAACTGTTCCTTTCTGTTTTCTAGCGCACGTTCATACCTGCAGAACTGCCACTTTTCATTTGTTTATTACCATTTCGTAACAGGTCCCAAGGTAGCAGGTGGTGTGGGAACTGGCTCATGGTGTAAGGCTCAAGACTTTGTTCAGGAATTTAAAATTTGTGTTTTATAAACTATAAACATCATCATGATGAGATAGCGAGATACCAGGGATGCGTGAAACAAACAAAAAAGAGAAACATTTTATTTTACTCTGTGAGGACTTTTCCTATTCATACACTTTCTTCTATACAATATCTTGGAGTACTTTTTTAAAAGAGTTTTTGTCATGAAAAAAAGGTGGGCTCTATCAAACCCAAATTTTTCTGTGGCCACTGAAATAATCGCGCTTTTTCTTTAGTCTATCAACGTGCTAAATAGTGTTGATAGGCTGAATCATTCTCGCGTCTTTGATATAAACCCTGTGTGATCGTGATTATTTTCCATATACTCTTGGAACTGATTAACTTCACTGAGGACTTATGATCTGACAGGAGTAAAGCTGGTCTATAACACCTCTCCTTATTTTGACAGCAAGTACAAGGAATCATCAAAAAGTGAGTTGGATGTAGGCCTGGCCACCCCAAATGTCAGCTCCTATTTTCCAAGCAGACATCCTGGCCTCACCACATGGGTCCTCTCGGGCTGATCGCTGGGGGCTCAACTGAGCATAGACTCAATCTCTGGCCCTTCTGCTCTCAGCCAGCCCCGGCTCCCAGTGGTCCCATCTCTGGTCCACAGTCCCAGCCTCATGCCCCTTCAAGGACCTTCCTGGACACCTGGCTGGTGTCCACAGGATGCCTGGCGTATGCCCTGAAGTGCCAGAGCCAGAAGGCACCAGAATTAAGGGCCATAGGGCACAACAGGGGAGTGTGTGGCCAGGATGCTTGGGTCTGGGTGCCCCAGGCTGGCCCAGCTCCACCTCAGAGGCCACCACATGCTAGACCTTGGGGCAGCCATAACCTCCCATTGGAGCTCCATGCTGTTGTCCCCCGCAAGAAGGAAATCTGGCTGCGTCTCCATGGAGCCAAAACTGTCTACACTCTCCAACCCCCAACCAGGGTCTGCATGTAGAATCCAAGGGCCTGGTGTCACCTAGGCAGCCTGCAGGTAGTGTCGGGGGCTCTTCCTGGCAGACCTCATGAGGCTGGGCTTCCTCTGCTGTGCACAGCTGTTAGCTCAGTCCCTGTCTCCCCTTGTCACTGGCAGCAACATACCTGCTGACCCCCAGTGTTTCCTTTTGAACACAGGATGCCCAGTGGCAATAAACAGAATGGAGGTCTGCTCCCATTGGACCTGGTGATCCTTCCTTGATGGGACTACCCAGTGCCTTCTGCCAGCAGGGGCAGGGGACAGGTGGGAGGAGAAGGGCACAGCACCCAGTCCCTGCAGGGCCAGAGCTCACCAGCTCTCCTCCCTAACTGTCCACTCCCCTTGCCCTGAAAGCCACCAGCTCAAGGCTTGGCTGGATACCGAGGGTGGGCTGACCTGCCCCATTGAGGCTCTGAGGAGAGTGGTGCAAAATGGAGGGTCGTTTGAGATGCAGGACACTTTCTAAGAGGGCAGGTTTGTGCGTGGCCCCTCAGGGGGATAACAGGACATCTGGAGGCCCAGGAGTCTAGGTAGGGACAGTGCCATGTGGGGTGATGGGCATGGGGAACACATGGGGCAGAGAAGGGACAGCCAGGCTGGCACACACATATGGCCATCCGTCCCCGGAGAGCCAGCCCCCTCTTGAGCCACCTGCTTCCCAACCTGTTTCTTCTGGAGACCCCGGACTCTGTTCTCTCTGGGCTGTGCCCTGGGGTGGGGGGGGGGGCATGAGAGAGAGACTGGGTGGACACTCAGGACAAAGCCCAGAGCCCAGCAAACCTTGATGCCGTGGTGCTGCCAGGAGAAGGAGGGAGGTTGAGGCAGAGAGACCTAGGCAGACTCCTGAGCACCCCAGCCTTCTCCCACCCCTCAGGTAGCACAGGAACCTGGCAAGGAGTCAGCTCCATTCCCCACCATGAGGAGGAAGGCAGAATAAAGTAGATTGTTGAATTATAGAAAAACAAGTTATATCCTTTGAACACTTCAGTATGTGCCTTATAATATCATTTCAGCCACAAAATTGCTTTTACTTGTTATTATGCAAAAGTTTCAACACACACAAAAGTATAAAAAACAGTGGATTCAGTAAATTTAAACCCCATGTACCCATCAGCCAGCCTCAACAATTATCAACTCATGTCTAATTTTGCCTCATCTCTATCCCCCACTACTGAATCATTTTGAAGCAAATCTCAGACACCATATCAGTTAATCCAGAAATATCTCAGTTGTAAATTAACTTCCATGAAGATTGTGGTCATTAGCAGTAAAATACAGTTACTCATTTTCCTGTTATTGACCATGCTAGGCATCATGTCTTCCTTTTTAATCTTTGAAAATTTTATAAGTGATACATTATTTTACTGTTATTTTAATTGTCATTTCATTGATTACTATTGATTGAAAAGACACTTCATACACTCACTGGTAATTTGTATTCTTTTTAAAACTGCCTAGGCACATCATTTGCCAATTTTGCTAACATGGTTTTTAGATATCAATTTCTAAGAGCCTTTAAAATATTGGTATTGGAGACTTCTGGACAGTGGAGGATAATGGCAGCTGCCTAAACTCAAATTTCCCACACATTCTAAAAACCAAGGGAGTACAATAAAGAACAAGCAAACTACAGAAGCTCATGTCCTTGGCATAACTAGAATACAGACAAATGCTATGAACTTGAAATTATGTGTAAACAGAAAAATCAACATCAAATCCCAGTGGATTAAAATGGTTATGTCACAAAAGAAAAAAGCACATAATCTCTCTGCAAGACAGTAGAGAAATAGGAGCCAATTAAATCCAGTGTAAGCAGAAGGAAGTAAAAAAAGAGTGGAAAATCAGTGAAAATTGCTTAAAACAGTCAAATAATACAGAACATGAACAAAGTAAAAGTTTGGTCCTTCAAAAAGATTGCAAAAACTGATAAACCCCTAGTAACACCAATTGAGAAATTGACAGATTGCTGATACCAGGAATCAAAAAAACTACATCATTACAGACCCTACATTTTCTTAACATGTTTTTATCCTATTAAAAAGATAACATGTTAAGAATAATGTTTAGTAAATTAGACAATTTAAATGAAATGGACAAATTCCTTAAAAAAGCACAATTTAACAAAAGTGAGAAAAGAAGAACTATGAAATCTAAATAACCCAATATCTATTAAACAAGTTGAATTTGTAATCAAAACCTTCCCCCCCCCAAAAAAAAAAACCTCCAGGCTCAAATTTAAAAAAACATAAAATACCTAGGAATATATCTAATGAAAGATGTACAAAACCTGTATATTGAAAACTACAAAACATTACTGAGAGAAGACCTAAATAAACTAAGAGATATACAATATTCATGAATTGAAAGGTTCAATATAGGCAAAATATCCAATCTCCCTAAATTGATCTGTAGATATAATGCCATCCCAATCATAATCCCAGTACGGTTGTTTGTGTTTGTTGTAGATTTTAACAAGCTGATTCTAAAATTTACATAGAAATGCAAAGGGTCTAGGACTGACAAAGCAATCTTGTTTGAGATGAACAAAACTGTACCTGACTTCATAACTTACTATAAAAAACCATGGCAATTCATACAGTGTAGCATTGATGTAAGGACAGACAAACTGATTTTCAACCACGGTACTAAGTCAATCCAATGGGGAAAGGAAGTTCCTTCAAATGAATGTTCTTGGGACAGCTAATTATTTGTATGAAAAAAGTAAGCCCTGATCCTATCTCATTACACATGCAAAAATTAATTTGACATACATCATAAAACTGAATATAAAACCCAGAACCATAAAGCTTCAAGAAGAAAATATCTTCATGATTTTGGGGTAGGTTGGATAGAACATAAAAATACAAATCATTAAAGAAAAAAAACTTGATAATTGGAATTATTGAAAGACACTGTTGAAAAAAAAAATGAAGGGACAGACCAGAGTGTGAGAGAAAAAAAATTCACAGAACATTGACAAAGGACTTGTAACCAGAATATTTAAAGAAATTCTATGAATCAACAATCCAGTTTTTAAAAATGAGCGGAAGCCTTGAACACGTACTTCACAAAAGGAGATAGAGGATATACATACGAAAATGTGCTCAACATCATTAGTCATCAGGGAAATGCAAATTAAAGCACATAAGACACTGTTTCACGCTCAGTAGAATTGCTACCGGCAGTGTTTGTTCATTGTATATAGGTCGCTATGAGTTGCAACCTATCAACTCCACGGCAGCTGACAGCAACGGCAGAATGGCTGCCATGAAAACGACCACGACACTGTGCGTTACTGGTGGGAGTGTAAAGTGCTACACTACAGTAGCTTATAAAGATATGTGTACATCCACCCTACGAACCAGCAATTCCTCTGTTGGTATTTATCAAGCAAAACTGGTATGTTCACAAAGACTTTGAACAAGAATGTCCATAGCAGCTTTATTCATAACACCTAAAAGCTGGAGAATGGATAAACAAATTGCAGTAAATCACGGAGCCCTGGTGGATCAGTGGTTAAGATTTCAGGCTGCTAACCAAAAGGCCGGCAGTTTGAATCCGCCAGGCACTCCCTGGAAACTCTGTGTAGTTCTGATCTGTCCTATAGGGTTGCTATGAGTCAGAATCGACTTGACAGCAACAGGGTTGTGCGGTTTTTGTTTTTGTTTGTTTAATATAATCATAAAATGGAACACTACTTTGCAATAAAAAGAGCAAACTACTGATGATGCAAAAACATGGATGAACCTCAAAAGCATTATGCTGAGTCACAGAAACTATACTCAAAAATACGTACTCTATGAGTTTATTTACATGATGTTCAAGAACAGCCAAAGGTAATCTATAGTGATAGAAGATATAAATGTATCCTAAACCAGCCACTTATTTAGTGGCATTTCCAGTAAGATCAGGAAACAAGGCAAGGATGCCCACTGTCCTTATATAAGGGATGCCCAAACAGCTCATTAATGGATGAGGGAAGCAGTAAGATATTGTTGTCAGATGCCATCGAGTCCTTTCCAACTCAAAGCAACACTATAAGGGGACAAAACATTGCCTGGTCCTGCGCCATCCTCACCATCATTGCTATGTTTGAACCCATTGTTGCAGCCACTGTGTCAATCCATCTTGAGGGCCTTCCCCTTTTTCACTGACCCTGTACTTTACCAAGCATGATTTCCTTCTTCAGGGACTGGTCCCTCCTGATAACATGTCCAAAGTACAGGAGATGGAATCTCACCATCCTTGCTTCTAAGGAGTATTCTGGTTATACTTCTCTAAGACAGATTTGTTCATTCTTTTGGCAGTCCATGGTATATTCAATATTCTTTGCCAACACCATGATTCAAAGGCATCAATTCTTCTTTAGTCCTCCTTAATCATTGTCCAGTTTTCACATGCATATGAGGCAATTGAAAATACCATGAGTTGAGTGAGGTGCACCTTAGTCTTAAAAGTGACATCTTTTTTTTTTTTTTTTTTTTAACACTTTAGGGAGGTTTTTTTGCAGCAGATTTGCCTAATGGAATATGTCATTTGATTTCTTGACTGCTGCCTCCACAAGTGTTGATTGTGGATCCAAGTAAAATGAAATCCTTGACAACTTCAATCTTTTCTCCATTTAACATTTCAATATTTTCTCCATTGCTTATTGGTCCAGTTGTGAGAATTTTTGTTTTCTTTATGTTGAAGTGTTCAAGAGCAAGTTTCAGAGTCTCTTCTGACATCCATTTTGATCTTTTCTTTCTTTCCTGTCTTTTTAATGACCTCTTGCTTTCTTCATATGTGCAGTCCTTGATGTCATTATACAACTTGTCTGGTCTTCAGTCATTAGTGTTCAATGTGTGAAATCTACTCTTGAGATGGTCAGAAAATTCAGGTGGGATTTACTCAAAGTCATACTCTGGCTCTTGTGGACTTGTTCTAATTTTCTTCAGTTTCAACTTGAACTTGCATATGAACAATTGATGGTCTGTTCCGCAGTCAGCCCCTGGCCTTGTTCTGACTGATGATACTGATCTTTTCCAGTGTCTCTTTCTACAGATGTAGTCAATTTGATTTCAGTGCATTGAACATCAAGTAGCTAAAGCAAAAGGAAGAAATGATGAAGTAAAAAGCTGAACAGAAGATTTTAAGGGGTAGCTCGAGAAGACGAAGTATTATAATGACGTCAAAAAGCTGGAGACAGAAACCCAAAAGGGAAGAACACACTCAGCATTTCTCAAGCTGAAAGAACTGAAGAAAAAATTCAAGCCTCAAGTTGCAATATTGAAGGGTTCTATGGGGAAAATATTAAACAACAAAGGAAGCATGAGAAGAAGATGGAAGGAATATACAGAATCACTATACCAAAAAGAATTGGTCGACATTCAACCATTTCAGGAGGTAGCATATGATCAGGAACCGATGATACTGAAGGAAGAAGTTGAAGCTGCTCTGAAGGCACTGGCGAAAAACAAGGCTCCAGGAACTGATGGAATACCAGTTGAGATGTTTCAACAAATGGATGGAGGGCTGTAAGTACTCTTCTACACCAAGAAATTTGGAAGACAGCTATCTGGTCAACTGACTGGAAGAGATCCATATTTACGCCCATTCCAAAGAAAGGTGATCCAACCAAATGCAGAAATTATCAAACAATGTCATTAATATCACAGGCAAGTAAAATTTTGCTGAAGATCATTCAAAAGTGCCTGCAGCAGTGTATCGACAGGAAACTACCAGAAATTCAAGCTGGGTTCAGAAGAGGATGTAGAACAAGGGATATCATTGCTGATGTCAGATGGATCCTGGCTGAAAGCAGGGAATACCAGAAAGATGTTTGCCTGTGCTTTATTGACTATGCAAAGGCATCGGACTGTGTGGATTATAACAAATTATGGATAACATTGCAAAGAATGAGAATTCCAGAACACTTAATTGTACTCATGAGGAACCTGTGCATATATCAAGAGGCAGTTGTTCAGACAGAAGAAGGCGATGCTGATTGGTTTAAAGTCAGGAAAGGTGTGCCTCAGGGTTGTATCCTTTCACCATGCTTATTCAATCTGTATGCTGAACAAATAATCCGAGAAGCTGGATTACATGAAGAAGAACAGGGCACTGGAGGAAGGATTGGAGGAAGACTCATTAACAACCTGCGTTATGCAGATGACACACCCTTGCTTGCTGAAAGTGAAGAAGACTTGAAGCACTTACTGATGAAGATCAAAGACCACAGCCTTCAGTATGGATTAAACCTCAATATAAAGAAATTAAAAATCCTTAAAACTGGACCAATAAACAACATCATGATAAACAGGGAAAAGATTGAAGTTGGCATGGATTTCATTTTACTTGGAGCCACAATCAACACCCATGGAAGCAGCAGTCAAGAAATCAAAAGACGGATTGCATTGGGCAAATCTGCTTCAAAAGACCTCTTTACAGTGTTGAAAAGCAAAGATCTCACCTTGAGGACTAAGGTGCGCCTGACCCAAGCCATGGTTCTGATTACTAAAGGTAAGATGTTAAAACCTGTCAAAAGAGCATTTAAGAAGCAAGGTATTTATAGGCCAATTACCCATAAGCCCTATGAGTTTATCTGCTCCTCTGGAGAGAAACTCATTACATTTCAACTGGACAAAAATCTACATGTTAACATCTAACTCGACTAAGTCTGAGACCTTTAATCAGCAGTCAACAGTGAGTTGAACTAAGTAAATTCCCCTAGAGAATCCTTGAGTGGTTCTGCCCTTATGACTTTGAAAGGGTATGCCACTCAACTTTTTTCCATATTTGAGTTTTGGATAATTTTTCTGACACAGAGGTGCAAACATCAGAACGGTAACTGCAGGGAGATTTAAACTTTGCGCTGAGTTGTCTGAGCAAGAAATCCAAACCTACAAAGCACGTCCAGTGTGGATGAGGCTATCACAGAACTACTTTGGATGCCGTCAGATACCCTGCTGATAACAAAATAGGCTGGCTCTTTTCAATGGCAGCAGCAAAGCCCATTTTCATTTACAGCACCTGAACTCCAGATTTTTATGGGCGGGGGGTGGGGAACTGGCTCCTACAGCATATGCATCCACAGGCCATCTTAAGCAACTAACACAAATTGTAGTATTTGCAAATTTTAACTCTTTGCAGTTCCAGGGAAAAGTGCTTGTTTCCACTGTACAAAATCCAGTGTATTTGTCTAGATTTCCTCCTAGAGGGCTATTTGAGAGTTTGCAAATATGCTTAAATCTTCTCCAAGAGGCTCTATTCTCAGGAATATAGTACTTCTTGGGGGGAGGGCTATGAAGTACTTGGGATTTGTTTATTTAACAGAAGTCTTTTATGATGATCCACAGACATGAATTAGCTCTCTTCCTCCCCGTGGTTGGAACAATCACCAAGACATGAAACAGACCCCAAGTCAAGGGTGTGAAAAGCCTCATCATAGAGCCTTTCCTAAACAAACTGAGCACTGGACTCGAGGGTACCAAGGAACAGCAAGTTATGTGTTCTGGAGGTGAGTCAATTTGTATAACAATCTTTCACCACTTCCTGGGCCGTTGTAGAGGTATTTTATCTAAAAATGTAAGATCTTCTTATCCCATTTCCCCTGTCCTGGTAAAACTTTTCTTGGAGGATTTTTCGAGGCATCTTTAGTTTTAGCACACAGGAGAAGGCTGGGAGCCTCCGAGGCAGAGTTCTGTGCCCCCAGACTATTGACCCTACCAAGACAGGGGATTTTAAAAAAGGAAGGATCTAGGTCAGAATGAAAATTCATTCCAATGGCACTTTGCTCTTCCCTCCAATCCCTGCACTGGGTAGAAGAAGATTGGAAAGCACACGATGAGGTTTAAATGTGCACTCTGCCTCCTCGCAGAGCTGAAAGTATTTTTAGAAAATAAAGGTGGTGCTTCCATGCTCTTGGCCTTCATATCCCGGAACTATTGTGCACACAGGCTTCAAAGTGCTCCACCTCGGAAATCCTGGCACTCTGGGTTTGCCTGGATTTCATCCAAGTAGGGAATATTCTAAAGTCTGAAAGTACATTTGCATCCCTCCTGTCCCCAAAGGCCCTGCTCTCAGTGGAGGCGGCGAGGCACTGGGCTGGCACTGGGGAGGATATGGGCTTTGGAGCTGTGGCAGGGAGAATAGGCTAGTATGGCCAGACAAGACAGGGAGAACAGGCAATCCATCCACTCCCTGAGGTGGTGAGAGGGATCAGACAACGTAGGAAGCCCAGCCCACGAGTGGCATCCAGTGGGTGCTCAATGGATGGTGACATTATCACCACAGTAGTTCCTGCCCTCATAGAGGGGCCTGAGCAGCATCCCAGTTTGGGGGGGGGGGAAGAATTGCCGATGCTCCTGTAGCAGTGTCATCACTGAGGGGGTTCAGGGGGTACGGACAACACTGGGTGACACCGTCAGAGGGGGTAACACCAAAATGGCTGTCTATAAGATTTTTGTGCAGTGTTTCAGGAGAAATTATTATTTTATATAAAAATATCCCTGTTGTTGTTAGGTGCTGTCAGGTCAGTTCCAACTCATAGCGACCCAATGTACAACAGAATGAAACACTGCCTGGTCCTGCACCATCCTCACAATCATTGTCATGCTTGAGTCCATTGTTGCGGCCACTGTGTCAATCCGTCTCTTTCAGGGTCTTCCTCTTTTTCGCTGACCCTCTACTTTACCAAGCACGATGTCCTTCTCCAGGGACTGGTCCCTCCTGATAACATCTCCAAAGTATGTGAGACAAAGTCTCACCATCCTCACTTCTAAGGAGGATTCCAGCTGTACTTCTTTCAAGACAGATTTGTTCGTTCTTTGGGCAGTCCATGGTATATTCAATATTCTCTGCGAACACCACAATTCAAAGGCATCAATTCTTCTTCGGCCTTCCTTATTCATTGTCCAGCTTTCACATGCATATGAGGCGATTGAAACCACCATGGTTTGAGTCAGGCACACCTTAAAGTCACATCTTTGCTTTTTAGCACTTTAAAGAGATCTTTTGCAGCAGATTCACCGAATGCAATCTGCCATTTGTTTCTTGACTGCTGCTTCCACGGACCTTAATTGTGGATCTAAATAAAATGAATTCATGTACAACTTCAATCTTTTTTCCATTTATCATGATATTGCTTATTGGTCCAGTTGTGGGGATTTTTGTTTTCTTTATGTTGAGGTGTAATCCATACTGAAGGCTGTGGTCTTTTTTTTTTTTTTAATTGTGCTTTAAGTGAAAGTTTACAAATCAAGTCGGTCTCTCATACAAAAAGTTATACACATCTTGCTATGTACTCCTAGCTAGCTGCTCTCCCCCTAATAAGACACCATATTCCTCCTCTCCACTCTGTATTCCCTGAGTCCAGTCAACCAGCTCCTGTCCCCCTCTTCCTTCTCATCTTACCTGCAGACAGGAGCTGCCCACATAGTCTCATGTGTCTACTTGAGCCAAGAAGTTCACTCCTCACCAGTATCATTTTCTTTCTTACACTCCAGTCCAATCCCTGCCTGAAGAGTTGGCTTCGGGAATTGTTCCAGTCTTGGGCTAACAAAGGGTCCAGAGACCATGACCTCCAGGGTCCCTCTAGTCTCAGTCAGACCATTAAGTCTGGTCTTTTTATGAGAATTTGAGATCTGCATCCCACTGCTCTCCTGCTCCATCAGGGATTCTCTGTTGTGTTCCCTGTCAGGGCAGTCATTGGTGGTAGCCAGGCACCATCTAGTTCTTCTGGTCTCAGGCTGATGAAGTCTCTGGTTTATGTGGCCCTTTCTGTCTCTTCAGCTCATCTTTACCATCTTTGGTGTTCTTCATTCTCCTTTGCTCCAGGTGGGTTGAGACCAATTGATGCATCTTAGACGGCCGCTTGCTAGCGTTTGAGACCTCAGACGCCTCTCGCCAAAAGTGGGATGCAGAACATTTTCTTAATACATTTTGCTATGCCAATTGACCTAGATGTCCCCTGAAACCATGGTTTCCAGACCCCCATCCCTGCTACTCTGACCTTCAAAGCTTTTGGTTTTATTCAGGAAACTTCTTTGCTTTTGGTTTAGTCCAGGTTTGCTGACTTCCCCTGCACTGTGTATTGTCCTTCCCTTCACCTGAAATAACTCTTGTCTACTATCTAGTTAATGTGAAGGCTGTGGTCTTTGTTCTTCAGTAAGTGCTTCAAGTCCTCTTCACCTTCAGCAAGCAAGGTTGTGTCATCTGCATATCTCAGGTTGTTAATGAGTCTTCCTCCAATCCTGATGCCCCGTTCTTCTTCCTATAGTCCAGCTTCTCAGATTATTTGGTCAGCATACAGATTGAAAAATATTTTTGTAGTTAGTTACGGCAATAAAAGCATTTTTCATAAGCTCAGCTTACCTGTATCAACATACCTACAATGCTAAAACTCTATGCTAGTTTACTTTTTTTTTAACTTTTGAACGTGCTCTGGTCAGGGCCGTCATTACTACCCAATTATAATGACGCTCAGAATCACGAGCTTTCGGCTGCACGCACTGGAAGCACACGCTGTTTTCATTGCTGCTGGTGTTTTTATGGTTGCTGATCTTGTCAAATTTTCTGGTGTTTTAGCTACAATATTGTGGTAAGCAGTATTTGTGAACCTATAGTAAAACTTTTTTGAGAATGTAGTAGTAATTAAAGAGAGAGAAGGAGTGATATACAGGAACCATGATTTACGAGTCACAGTAGTACAAAAAACATTACTAAGGATTCTGTATGGTCTAGGAAGGGACTTACCGCGCTGGGTGACACCAACCCTAGTGACATCACTACCCTGCAGGCTGGCCCAGGTCAGCAGCCCCTTCAAGCTGCCATCCACGTGCCTAGCCTCAGGCCTCTGAAGCTCTTCCCTGGGATACGGGCAGAAGGAGGGTGGGTGATGCTGGGTCCACCAAGAGACTGTTGGAAAACACTGTATCACGTCTACTCAGACTCTGCTGTCACAGCAGATGGTCAGGAAGTGAGGAGGTCAGATGGCCAGTAGGTGGTGGGTCCAGGGAGCATGCTGAAAGCTGAGTGTGGTAGGTGTCTAATCACCCGTTCCACGTTGGGCAGGATGACGGTAAAGGGCTCTGCTCCCGTTCGTGGAAGCTGGGCAGGTGGGAGGCTCCCCCAGCCCTCCCGAGCCCTCCTCCAGCTCTTCCCCAGCCCTCCCCACCCTTCCCTCAGTCCCCCCAACCCTCTGCCAGCTTTCCTCACCCCTCCCCTTCCTCCCCATCCTTCCTCTCCCCCCAGCCCTCCCCCACCCCTCCCCATCCCTCCCCCACCCTTCCCCATCCCTCCCCCAGCCCTCCCCATCCCTCCGCCACCCCTCCCCATCCCTCCCCCACTCCTCCCCACCCCTCCCCACCCCTCCCCATCCCTCCCCCACCCCTCCCCATCCCTCCCCCACCCCTCCCCATCCCTCCCCCACCCCTCCCCATCCCTCCCCCACCCCTCCCCAGCCCTCCCCCACCCCTCCCCAGCCCTCCCCCAGCCCTCCCCATCCCTCCCCCACCCCTCCCCAGTGGCGTGAGGGCTGAGGGGGAGCTGTTCCCGGCCTGGCTGCGCCTGCCAACAGGGCACCAGCTTTCCCTGCAGTGGCTGCTGCATACTGATGGTGCTTACTAATAATAGTTCAAAGACCCAAGACATTTTCAAGGCTTGAGTACATAAAATGCCTTCCTAAAAAAAGATTTTATGAGATTAGTCACAACCAAAAACAACCTTAATTTTCACTCACGAGGCAGAAATTTAAAAAAAAAAAAAAGAAAGACTGTATAATGCTGCTTGGCAAGTCATCTGGATTCAATATCAGACCGACGTTCTGGTCCGGGATGGTCATGCCAAGTGCTTTCAAGCACGTGGGACCGGCTGTAAATATGCATCGGACTTTTGTTTGTTTTCTCTCCCTCTCCCTTTTTAATCCTACAAGACTGTTGCTTAAAAAAAAAAAAAAAATGGTACATGGAAAATGAGATCACTTTTCCAAGTGGAAAAAGGGATTTGGCCCCAAGCTGAAGGCTGCACTTTTTAAGGGGAAAATCACATCTCTGTTCAATTACCGGCAGTCACGGAACGCTGCACCTGCCGAGGCTCGCAGCGCAGGGGGACACGTGTGCGGGGGGACACGTGTGCGGGGGACGCGTGTGCAGGGGGACGCGCCGCCGGGGGGAACATGTATGCAGGGGGACGCGTGTGCAGGGGGACGCGTGTGCACGGGACGCGCCGCGCGGCGGGGGGGCGCATGCGCAGACACTCATGGCCACTAGCGGCCCCTGGGGAGCGAACGCTGAGCGCCGCCGGGCTTCCGTCGGCAAAACCCTTTCAATATCCTGCGCTCCTTCAGTCCCACGCCAGAAAAAACTGCCAGCAAGTACTTCAAAGATTATTTTCGTCAAGGTCGTGGCAGAGGAAAAAAAAAAGAGGGAAGAAGGAACAATTGTAACCGCCGCCCTCCTTGCTCTTCCCTGGACTCAGGGAAGTGGGCAGCGGGCTCTGGGGAGAGCCGTTGCCGTGGCGACGGGCAGCGAGGGCGGCCGCCAGTCACGCTAGCGGGCGGCGCGCCGGTCAGCTGCGCGGCCGGGCGGGCGCTGTGCGTGCGAGCGGTGCTCCCTGCGGCTCCGGGCGCGGAGGAACGGCTGTTTACAGAGTCCACAGACAGTCAGCTCATCCTTGATGTCTTCCAAGCAGGCACAGCGCCTGGAAACATTCCTGCAGCGTCAGGCTGGTTCACTGTCGACCATCAAAGCGACGGGCGACCCCTAGCCTGGGCGGGGGCTGGCCCGGGACCGGCCCGCCTGAAAGGGTGTCGGGGCAGACCCGGTCCTGGGAGCACGGCCCAGTGGGGGCTCCTTCGGCAGCTCCTCCCGCATCCAGCCCCAGCCCTTCTGCCGGTGGCTCCTCTTCTGGTTGGTGGAGGGCAGCTGGTCACCTGAGATTAACCTGGCCAGGGCCCTCCTTCTCCAGCTGAGCTATTTCCACCTCTGACAGGCCTCTTGTCTTCTGTGTGACCACCCTTCAGGGCCTCTTGCCCTAACACCGCCACTGACACCGCCAGGAGTAGAGGTGCTGGGTGATGGAAAGTCAGTTCAGGCCTCCACAGGAGCAACCCCCCACCCCCGGGGCCCTCCCAGCGCCCCCTGAGTGCCAGCAGGTGCAGAGTCCAAAACACAGCATTCAACACACTAGAGCCCACAGTGCTCACAGCTCAGTGATGATGCAGCCATGCGTGCCACACACAGCGGCGTGACCTCAGTCTTCCCATCTGAGAAATGGGAGCAGCGACGACAGGAGTGAATGGTCAATGAGGCACTCAGCTCCGTTCAGGCACAGAGTATGCACTGAACCATTATTTGATATTATTGTACTATTAGGATGCAAGATGTGCTGGACACACAACTTAATATCAGAAGTATTAAACTTATAATTAGATCAAAGCATACTGTTAACAACTGGGGTCTGCTGTCTGAATGCAAACATATCCATGCTATTGATTATTCTTTTTGGATTATTTGAAGAAGGAGACATCAGGATTGGAGGAAGACTCGTTAACAACCTGCAATATGCCAATGACACGACCTTGCTTGCCAAAAATGAAGATGACTTGAAGCACTTAGGTCAAAGACTATAGCCTTCAGTATGGATTACACCCAATCATAAAGAAAACAAAAATCCTCACAACAGGATTCATAAACAACATTATAATAAACAGAATTGAAATAGTCAAGGATTTCATTTTACTTGGATCAACAATCAACACCCATGGAAGCAGCAGTCAAGAAACCAAACAACATATTGCACTGGGTAAATCTTCAGTAAAAGGCCTCTTTTAAGTTTTAAAAAGCAAAGATGCTGCTTTGATGACTAAAGTACGCCTGACCCAAGCCATGGTCTTCAATCGCCTCATGTGTTTGTGAAAGCTGGACAATGAAAAAGGAAGACAGAAGAAGAATTGATGCATTCAGACTGTGGTTTTGGCAAAGAATACCGAATACACCATGGACTACCAGAAGAACAAACAAATCTGTGTTGGAAGAAGTACAGCCAGAATGCTTAGAAGTGAAGATGGTGAGATTTCAGACACATCATCAGGAAAGGCCAGTCACTAGAAAAGTCATCATGTTTGTTAATGCAGAGGGTCAGCAAAAACAAGGGAGACCCTCAGTGACATGGATTGACACAGTAGCCTCAACAATGGACTCAAGCTTACCAACGATCATGAAGATGGTGCAGGATGGGCAGCATTTTGTTCTGTTGTAGTTAAGGTTGCCATGAGTCGCAGACAATTGAAGGGCAACTAACACCACAACCACAACATAGACTATCTGATGATGCAGGGGCAGGGGAGGGGCTCCATCTGGAAGAACCACACCCATCCTGCTGAGGCTCCTGGCTGCTGAGGGTGGGGGCTGTGACCCACTGCTCCCCTGAAATCTCTGATCCCAGCCTCACAGCCGTGGGCCTCCCCAGACCTTCCAGCCTTTCCTCCACACCTGCAAACCACCAGAGCAGCAGGCACAGAGGAGGGGTCCTGGGGGGCTAGAGACTTGGGGTTAGGTTCCCTCTAAGGAGCCAGGTGGTTTATCTGAGCGGACCTGGGTGGGCGATGGGAGATCCTCAACAACAACGAGCACCCATACCGATCCACCTTAGCCCTGCAGCTAGGTGGAAGAGAGGACTGAGTCGGATGCTGGAACAAGCCTCGGTAGTTCACACAAGGGCCAGGGGCCACGCACAGGTGACGGGCAGGTTCCTCTTCTGGGGAGGCTCACCTGGCCTCCTCTGAACCCAGGAGATCTCCACACCAGCCAGTGATCAAAACAGCTCTGTTCTGCTGACTACACTCAGAATGGTGCCATGGTCCAACACCCTGACCCTCATGAGGTCCCCCAGGTGGCAGGCCTGGGCCCACTTCCTGCTGAGGTCCCCGCCCGGCCCCTCCCAGGGACCCTGGGTGGGCTGAGTGATCACTGAGGGGCAGGTCTGCTGTCACTGACTGTGGCACCCTGACCCCCCTCGACCTCCAGCCAGGCATGGGGACAGTAGACAATCCTGGGGTGTAAAAGCCACAGGGAGGTCAGACCCAGCCTCCAATCCTGAACCGCCCTAGAGGGGTTGTGACCCTCAGGGAGATGCTTCATCCTCCTCCTGGAGGTCAGATGGCCCGGCTTGTCCTGGGGGCAGCGGCCTGAGGTGGCAGAGGCTGGCGGGCACTGCCCTGGGGGCTCACCTTTGGGCTGGGGCTGGAGCAATGAATGCCCCAACAGGGTCCTCCTAGCTTCCTTTTTTCTGAGTGCTCCTTCTACCTCCCGTCCTCCCCAGAGCTGACTTCTGCTGGTGGTTCACACCCCACCTCTCTGGACCCTCTCTGGTCCAGTCCCGTCCACCCTGTGGCTCTCTCTTGCCATCTGCTCTGGCCCTGGCGTAGGGTGGCACGTCGTCCCCACTGCTGTCATGTTTCCACCATTCAACCAAGTTTCCAGGGCACCTGGGGACTCTTAACCCAAACTCACGTAGAGCCAACCATGGGGCAACCTCGAAAGGGGAGGAAACGGGGCAGGAGGAGACCTGTACATCATTCTCTGTCTCCCATGTCCCCCCACAACCCCAGGTCCTTCCCCTCCCCCCAAGTTCTTTCACTGATCTCCATGTCCTCCCCCCTAGTCCTTCTGCCCACTCCATGTTCTTCTCCCTTCATGCCCTTGCCCTCCCCCACCCTCTTCCTACCCTCCCTCCACCCTACAGCCTCCCTCCCCACCCTCTACTCTCCCCCTCACCCCCCACCCCACCCCCTCCCTGTCCTTCCCCTCCCCCCACGTCCTGCCCCCACTCCACATCCTCTCCCCACTTCTCCTCCTCCCCCTCACTCTCACCCTGCCCCCATGTCATTCACCTCTTCCCCTTCTTTCCCCACACCCTATACCCGCCCCTTCCTCTCACACTCACCACCAAACTATCCTGGGCACCTCAGACCACACTGGTCAGGAAGGCCGGGACTGCTGCCTCAAGGGTCTCAACCAGGCCAGGTGAGCTCAACCAGGCCAGAGCTCAACCAGGACAGGCCTTTCTTTAAAGAGCAACCATATGAGGTGAGGGAAGACTCCACTCTCCACTGAGTTAAGCTTAAGTGCCAGGCACTGCTGGTTTCCGGGAATTCCTCAGGAGTCTGGCTTTTCCAGAAACCAGGCCCACATCAGCGCCAGCCTGCTGAGCAGCCACCACGTCCTGCTGTCTTTTGCAGGGTACCCACGGGTGCCCCTGTGCACAACAAAGTCAGAACTAGACAAGGTGAATCAGATCCGACTCCTAGGTGGGAGGCTGAGCCCCTACACAGTCGCCCTAGCCCTTCCACATCCTAGAACTGGTGGACGCTCATTTCAGGGAACTTGTGAAATCCCCTCCTCTCAGGCCTCAGATGAGTCAGCAGGCTTTCCTGTTTGTTTTAATTTGAGGATCCCAGTACAGCCTGGTGGTCAGCCACCTGGACCAAGCCAACTGGACCTGCTGCCTCTTCTGTAGCTTTGTGTCCACACTTAGCACTTAGCGAGGGTTTGTTAAATTAGAGGACACAAGGCTCCCTGCATCAGCCAAGACAGGCTCACCAGCTCCTCCCCAAAGTCCTCCAGAAACTAGACCAGGAAAGGGGTGGAGGGAGATAACAGCAGCCCAGATTCCAAGCCTCACCGCTGCTACAAACAATGCAATGATGCTCTTAGAGGCTGAAGAAGACAATTTTGGACCTAAAATTTTATACCCAGCAGAATTATTATCCAAATGTGAAGGAAGAAAAAATATTCTCAAGCGTGCAGTGAGACCCAAGAAGATTCTACACTGAGACCAACTGTGAGAACACTTGGGAGGAAGAGCACAAAGAAGAGAAATGAATCCAGGGATGCTGCTGCCAAAGACTTGTAAGAAGGTGTTGTGGACTGAATTGTGTCCCCCTGGAACATGTGTGGAAGTCCTGGCCCCTGTCCCTGTGACTGTGACCTTGTTTGGAAATAGAGTTTTTCTTTGTTATGTTAATAGGGTGGGTCCTGAACCTAATCCCTTCTGAACCTTCAACCAGTTGCTGTTGAGTCGCTTCCAACTAATGTCAACCCCATGTGTGTCAGAGTAGAACTGTGCTCCATAGACTGTGACCTTTCAGAAGCAGATCACCAGGCCTTTCTTCCCAGGTACTTCTTGGTGTGTTTGAACCACCAACCTTTTGGTTAATACCCAATTGCTTAACTGCATCACCCAGAAAGTCCAATCCTGTCTGAGTAGTGTCTTAAAAAGCTGAGTTTACTCAGCCCCCCATATTCATGGGTTCTTCATCCATGGATTCAACCAACTGCAGGTTGAAACTATTTGGAAAAAAAAAAGTTCCAAAAAGAAAACTTGAATTTGCAACAAATCGAGCACTATGCTGAATCCACGTGAATGAAGTGATGTGTAGGCACACCATCAGAGTTCCCAGCAGAGCTCAAGAAACTCATAGAAGAGAAGGGCTCCCTTCCGCAACAAGTCTTCAATTTGTTGAAACACCTATTTACATAGCTTTTACAGTGTATTAGGTATTATAAGTGATCTAGAGATGAGTATAATGACATGTGCAAAGAGCTGGAGATAGAAAACCAAAAGGGAAGAACATGCTCAGCATTTCTCAAGCTGAAAGAACTAAAGAAAAAATTCAAGCCTTGAGTTGCAATAGTGAAGGAATCTATGGGGAAAATATTAAACAAAGCAGGAAGCATCAAAAGAAGATGGAAGGAATACACAGAGTCATTATACCAAAAAGAATTAGTCAAGGTTCAACCATTTCAAGAGGTAGCATATGATCAGGAACCAATGGTACAGAAGGAAGAAGTCCAAGCTGCACTGAAGGCATTGGTGAAAAACAAGGCTCCAGGAATTGATGGAATATCAGTTGAGATGTTTCAACAAACAGATGCAGCGCTGGAAGTGCTCACTTGTCTATGCCAAGAAATATGGAAGACAGCTACCTGGCCAACCAACTGGAAGAGATCCATATTTATGCCTATTCCCAAGAAAGGTGATCCTATCAAACGCAGAAGTTATAGAACAATATCATTAATATCACATGCAAGCAAAATTTTGCTGAAGATCATTCAAATAGCAGCTGCAGCAGTATATCGACAGGGAACTGCCAGAAATTCAGGGCGGATTGAGAAGATAATATGGAACTAGGGATATCACTGCTGATGTCAGATGGATCCTGGCTGAAAGCAGAGAATACCAGAAGGATGTTTACCTGTGTTTATTGATTATGCAAAGGCATCCAACTGTGTGGATCATAACAAATTATGGATAACATTGGGAAGAATGGGAATTCCAGAACACTTAATTGTGCTTGTGAGGAACCTGTACATAGATCATGAGGCAGTTATTTGGACAGAACAAGAAGATACTGAGTGGTTTAAAGTCAGGAAAGGTGTGCATCAGGGCTGTATCCTGTCACAATACCTATTCAATCTGTATGTTGAGCAAATAATACAAGAAGCTAGACTATGTGAAGAAGAACAGGGCATCAGGATTGGAGGAAGACTCATTAGAACCTGTGTTATGCAGATGACACAACCTTGCTTGATGAAAGTGAAGAGGACTTGAAGTACTTACTGTTGAAGATCAAAGACCACAGCCTTCAGTATGGATTACACCTCAACATAAAGAAGACAAAAATCCTCACAACTGGACCAATGAGCAACATCATGATAAACAGAGAAAAGATTGAAGTTGTCAAGGATTTCATTTTGCTTGGATCCACAATTAACAGCCATGGAAGCAGCAGTCAAGAAATCAGAAGACCCATTGCACTGGGCAAATCTGCTGCAAAGGACCTCTTTAAAGTGTTGAAAAGCAAAGATGTCACCTTGAAGACTAAGGGGTGCCTGATCCAAGCCATGGTATTTTCAATCGCAATCATATGCATGTGAAAGCTGGACAATGAATAAGGAAGACCGAAGAATTGATGTCTTTGAATTGTGGTTTTGGCAAAGCATATAGAATATACCATGGACTGCCAAAAGAATGAACAAATCTGTCTTGGAAGAAGTACAACCAGGAAGCTCCTTAGAAGCAAGGATGGCAAGGCTGTGTCTTATATACTTTGTACACGTTGTCAGGAGGGATCAGTCC
Source organism: Loxodonta africana (assembly GCF_030014295.1). Lineage (NCBI taxonomy): Eukaryota > Metazoa > Chordata > Mammalia > Proboscidea > Elephantidae > Loxodonta > Loxodonta africana. The sequence continues at coordinate 395,199 of NC_087343.1, read as the reverse complement.
CTGGAGAAGGATATCATGCTTGGTAAAGTATAGGGTCGGTGGAAAAGAGGAAGACCCTCAAGGAGATGGATTGACACAGTGGTTGAAACGATGGGCTCAAGCATAACAAGGATTGTAAGGATAGCGCAGAACTGGGCAGTATTTCGTTCTGTTGTGCATAGGGTCGCTATGAGTCAGAACCGACTCGATGTCACCTAACAACAGTAACAACAAAGATGATTTAAAATACACAGGAGGATGTGTGTAAGGTATATGCAAATACTACACCATTTGTATAGGAATTTGAGCATTCTCGGATTTTGGTATCCACAAGAGGTCCTGGAACAACCCCCTGTGGATACCGAGGGACAACTGTACAGACACGGAGACACACACAGGAGGAAGAGACCAAGTGAAGGACCATCTACAAACCTAGGAATGCCAAGGAATCCCCAGGGCTACTGACCCGTGGGGGAATGTTGGCTCTAACACACCTAAGAAACCAACAGGGAAATGAATTTGTACAGGCTTTATTTTATTTTAAAGGCAACCCCTGGAAGAACAAAAATAGAATGTGTAACTTTTAAACTATCATCAGAAAACTCAGTCTATCGCATGAAGAGCTAGAGAGAAGAAAAATAGAAACCAAAGAAAGTACAGTAAGTGGAAATAGAAAACATGATGGCAGAAGTCAGCCCCCAAATATGAATAATTGCAAGCAGTATAAACTGGTTGCAGTCCCTGGTGGTGCAGATGGTTAACATGCTAACCAAAAGTTGTACATTAGAGTCCACATAGAGGAGTCTGAGAATCAGCCATTGCAAACTCTCTGGAGCACAACTCTACTCTGACACATGGGGGTGCCATGAGTTGAGTCAACTCGATGGCATCTGGTAGTAGGTAGGTAGGTGGGTAGGTAGGTATGAACCAGTTAAACTCTTGGCTAGAAAAGACACACAGTTTGAGGCAAGGGTCCTCAGTGTGCTTTCTGCAAGAGGCACACTTGAGAAAGAAGAGTTAAAAATTGAAGAATGGAAAAAGATATATCAAGCAACAAGAATAAAAAAAAAAGCTGGGGAGCAATCCTGACATATGACTAAATTTCCTGGGGCAAAAGGGTTAAAGTTAAACATGCAAAATTTAAAGGATCAAGGTGCCTAGAGCCTGTCACAGAAGTCAGCAGTCCCTGCGTCATTTCCTGCTCCTCAGAGCAACTGCTTTGAGCTCTCTTAACCATCAGTTGGAAACCCTGGTGGCGTAGTGGTTAAGTGCTATGGCTGCTAACCAAAGGGTTGGCAGTTCAAATGCGCCAGGTGCTCCTTTAAAAATCTATGGGGCAGTCGAGCACTGGGTTTTTGTGGGAACCATCGGTTTGGGTCCTTACCTCTGGCTTGCTGAGTCATGTACTTACATAACAAACTGTTGTTGCTGAGTCATGTACTTACATAACAAACTGTTGTTGGGTTTCCCAAGGTTTCAGACATTGTACTGGGGCTCCAGTGGGCGCTGAGAATGCCACTGTTCCCTGCCCTGCACTGGCAAACACCAGCACACTGCACCCATTTCCCTAATTCAGCTGGGTCCTAACTTTGCTTAAACCGTATTCCAGATTGATTTTATTATGAGTTTGCCCAGACTCTTAGCTGTGCCATGTAGAATGTGCTTTGAACGCATCATGTTCCTGAACAATTTTTTATTTGCTTGGAGCTAATAAATGTCCCTTTTTGCTGATTTATCATTGATTTACCCCCCAGACCCTCGTGTTGAATGAACTTTTCCTCCCTCAGTGACCAGGGGCCTTGGACAGCCTGCCAATTTCACCTCCCAGAAGCATCTCCAGGGGCTTCTGTCCAGCTCCATGGGCCACTGGGTCAGTGGCTCCCGCTCTCCCACCCTCCTGGATGCCCCTCCACCTCCTGACAGGACCTCCTACCCTCATTCTGGGGAGAAATCCCTCAGGGCTTCTTGAGAACCAGCAAGACCAAGATGTCTGAAGATGGCTTTATGCCCCTCAACCTGAGTGAGGGTTTAGGAGTGTGTGAATTCTTTCCTTTGGGGCCCTGTGGGCATTTCTTCACAGGCTTCTAGGTTCAGGTGTTGCTGCTGACACCACCAATGTCTTCCCCATCCTTGGTCCTCTCCATGAGACCTGTCCTTTCTCTCTGAGAACACTAAGGATCTGCTTGTTGTCCCCTGGGTTGCAGACTTTCACCAAGGTGAGTGCCGGGGGCCTCTCCATCCAGTGCTGGCCACCTGGCCCTGATATTCCGGAATACCTGGGCTTACTCCCTGACAATGTCCTCCCTCTGGTCGTCTTCTGGAACTCCTACTAAGCAATCTCATCTCGTCAGTCCTGTGATTTCCTAGCTCTCCTCTACTGTTGTCCACCTCTTTTCCTTTATGTGTGGAAAGATTTCTTAAACTCTGACCTCCCACCCTTCTACTGAATGCACCCAATAATAGAACTCCAAAGTACAAGAAGCAAAAACTGAAAGGAGAAATAAAAAAATACCAATTATACATGAATAAGGAAGACCAAAGAAGAATTGACACTTTTGAATTGTGGTGTTGGCAATATCAAATATACCATGGACTGCCAAAAGAACAAACATCTATCTTGGACGAAGTACAACCAGAATACTACTTAGAAGCAAGGATGGCGAAACTACACCTCACATACTTTGGACGTGTTGTCGGGGGGATCAGTCCCTGGAGAAGGACATCATGCTTGGTAAAGCAGAGGGTCAGCGAAACAGAGGAAGACCCTCAACAAGATGAATTGATACAGTGGCTGCAACGATGGGCTCCAGCATAACAATTATTGTGGGGATGGCACAGGACTGGGCAGTGTTTTGTTCTGCTGTACATGGGGTCGCTATGAGCTGGAACCGACTTGATGGCACCTAACAACAAAAACAACAATATACATGGAGACTTCAACACTCCTCTCTCTGTGCTGAGACTACACAGAAAGTCAACAAAAATATAACTAGAAAAAGATCAGATAATTAAAGCCAGAATAGGTATAAGAAAAAGAAATAATAATTTTAAAAATTTACAATTAAGAAATTACAAAAATAAAATTAAAAATGGACAATTAGACAATTTCAATAATTTAAGCTTCCACCTTAAAAAACTAGGAAAGGGAAAGAAAATTTAACCCAAAGCAAGGAGAAGGAAGGAAATAATAAAGATAAGAGCATAAATCAATGAAATGGCAAACAGAAAAACAATATAGACAAGGAAACCAAAAGCTTTTTCTTTGAAAAAAATCAATAAAATTAATAAAGCTCTAGCCCAGTGGACCAAGGGAAAAAATGAAAGAAGACATAAGCTACCAATGGAATGAAAAGGGTGACATCATTACAGAACCAACAGACATTCAAAGGACAACAATTCTGTGCCCATAGATTCAATAACGTAGACGAAATGGACTAATTCCTTGAAAAACACAAATTAAAAATTTCACTCAACAAGGATAACCAAAACAGTCCTACATCTATTAAAAAGATTAAATTCATAGTTTAAAATCTCCCAACAAAGAAAACTCCCAGGCCAGATGGTTTCCCTAGTGAATTCTACCAAACATTTCAGGAAAAAATAACACCAATTCTAAACAATGTCACAGACAATGGAAGAGAAAGAAACACTCTCAACTAATTTTATGTAGCTAAAAAAAAAAAAAAAAAAAAAAAAATTCTTTTTTTAGCATTACTGTGATACCAAAGGAAGACAAAGATATCACAAGAAGAGATAAGTACAAATATTTTTTTAATTAACTTTTATTGAGCTTCAAGTGAACATTTACAAATCAAGTCAGTCTGTCACATGTAAGTTTATATACACCTTACTCCGTACTCCCACTTGCTCTCCCCCTAATGAGTCAGCCCTTCCAGTCTCTCCTTTCGTGACAATTTTGCCAGCTTCCAACTCTCTCTATCCTCCCATCCCCTCTCCAGACAGGAGATGCCAACACAGTCTCAAGTGTCCACCTGGTATAATTAGCTCACTCTTCATCAGCATCTCTCTCCTACCCACTGTCCAGTCCCTTTCATGTCTGATGAGTTGTCTTCGGGAATGGTTCCTGTCCTGGGCCAACAGAAGGTTTGGGGACCATGACCACTGGGATTCCTCTAGTCTCAGTCAGACCATTAAGTATGGTCTTTTTATGAGAATTTGGGGTCTGCATCCCACTGATCTCCTGCTCCCTCAGGAGTTCTCTGTTGTGCTCCCTGTCAGGGCAGTCATCGATTGTGGCTGGGCACCAACTAGTTCTTCTGGTCTCAGGATGATGTAGGTCGCTGGTTCATGTGGCCCTTTCTGTCTCTTGGGCTCTTAGTTGTCGTGTGACCTTGGTGTTCTTCATTCTCCCTTTGATCCAGGTGGGTTGAGACCAATTGATGCATCTTAGATGGCCGCTTGTTAGCATTTAAGACCCCAGACGCCACATTTCAAAGTGGGATGCAGAATGTTTTCATAATAGAATTATTTTGCCAAATGACTTAGAAGTCCCCTTAAACCATGGTCCCCAAACCCCCGCCATTGCTCCGCTGACCTTTGAAGCATTCAGTTTATCCCGGAAACTTCTTTGCTTTTGGTCCAGTCCAGTTGAGCTGACCTTCCATGTATTGAGTATTGTCCTTCCCTTCACCTAAAGCAGTTCTTATCTACTAATTAATCAGTAAAAAATCCTCTCCCACCCTCCCTCCCTCCCCGCCTCGTAACCACAAAAGTATGTGTTCTTCTCAGTTTATACTATTTCTCAAGATCTTATAATAGTGGTCTTATACAATATTTGTCCTTTTGCCTCTGACTAATTTCGCTCAGCATAATGCCTTCCAGGTTCCTCCATGTTATGAAATGTTTCACAGATTCGTCACTGTTCTTTATCGATGCATAGTATTCCATTGTGTGAATATACCACAATTTATTTAACCATTCATCCGTTGATGGACACCCTGGTTGCTTCCAGCTTTTTGCTATTGTAAACAGAGCTGCAATAAACATGGGTGTGCATATATCTGTTTGTGTGAAGGCTCTTATTTCTCTAGGGTATATTCCGAGGAGTGGGATTTCTGGGTTGTATGGTAGTTCTATTTCTAACTGTTTAAGATAACGCCAGATAGATTTCTAAAGTGGTTGTACCATTTTACATTCCCACCAGCAGTGTATAAGAGTTCCAATCTCTCCACAGCCTCTCCAACATTTATTATTTTGTGTTTTTTGGATTAATGCCAGCCTTGTTGGAGTGAGATTGAATCTCATTATAGTTTTAATTTGCATTTCTCTAATGGCTAATGATCGAGAGCATTTTCTCATGTATCTGTTAGCTGCCTGAATATCTTCTTTAGTGAAGTGTGTGTTCATATCCTCTGCCCACTTCTTGATTGGGTTGTTTGTCTTTTTGTGGTTGAGTTTTGACAGAATCATATAGATTTTTAGAGATCAGGCGCTGGTCGGAGATGTCATAGCTGAAAATTCTTTCCCAGTCTGTAGGTGGTCCTTTTACTCTTTTGGTGAAGTCTTTAGATGAGCATAGGTGTTTGATTTTTAGGAGCTCCCAGTTATCTGGTTTCTCTTCGTCATTTTTGGTAATGTTTTGTATTCTGTTTATGCCTTGTATTAGGGCTCCTAAGGTTGTCCCTATTTTTTCTTCCATGATCTTTATCATTTTAGTCTTTATGTTTAGGTCTTTGATCCACTTGGAGTTAGTTTTTGTGCATGGTGTGAGGTATGGGTCCTGTTTCATTTTTTTGCAAATGGATATCCAGTTATGCCAGCACCATGTGTTAAAAAGACTATCTTTTCCCCAGTTAACTGACACTGGGCCTTTGTCAAATATCAGCTGCTCATATGTGGATGGATTTATATCTGGGTTCTCAATTCTGTTCCATTGGTCTATGTGTCTGTTGTTGCACCAGTACCAGGCTGTTTTGACTACTGTGGCTGTATAATAGGTTCTGAAATCAGGTAGAGTGAGGCCTCCCACTTTCTTCTTCTTTTTCAGTAATGCTTTGCTTATCTGAGACTTCTTTCCCTTCCATATGAAGTTGGTGATTTGTTTCTCTATCACATTAAAAAATGACATTGGAATTTGGATCGGAAGTGCATTATATGTATAGATGGCTTTTGGTAGAATAGACATTTTTACTATGTTAAGCCTTCCTATGCATGAGCAAGGTATGTTTTTCCACTTAAGTATGTCCTTTTTAATTTCTTGTAGTAGAGCTTTGTAGTTTTCTTTGTATAGGTCTTTTACATCCTTGGTAAGATTTATTCCTCAGTATTTTATCTTCTTGGGGGCTACTGTGAATGGTATTGATTTGGTGATTTCCCCTTCCATGTTCTTTTTGTTGATGTAGAGGAATCCAAGTGATTTTTGTATGTTTACCTTATAACCTGAGACTCTTCCAAACTCTTCTATTAGCTTCAGTAGTTTTCTGGAGGATTCCTTAGGGTTTTCTGTGTATAAGATCATGTCATCTGCAAATAGAGATAATTTTACTTCCTCCTTGCCAATCCGGATGCCCTTTATTTCTTTGTCTAGCCTAATTGCTCTGGCTAGGACTTCTAGCACAATGTTGAATAAGAGCGGTGATAAAGGGCATCCTTGTCTGGTTCCCATTCTCAAGGGAAATGCTTTCAGGCTCTTTCCATTTAGAGTGATTTCGGCTGTTGGCTTTGCATAGATGCCGTTTATTATGTTGAGGAATTTTCCTACAATTCCTATTTTGCTGAGAGTTTTTATCATAAATGGGTGTTGGACTTTGTCGAATGCCTTTTCTGCATCAATTGATAAGATCATATGGTTTTTGTCTTTTGTTTTATTTATATGGTGGGTTACATTAATGGTTTTTCTAATATTAAACCAGCCTTGCATACCTGGTATAAATCCCACTTGATTGTGGTGAATTATTTTTTTAATATGTTGTTGAATTCTATCGGCTAGAATTTTGTTGAGAATTTTTGCATCTATGTTCATGAGGGATATAGGTCTGTAATTTTCTTTTTTTGTGATGTCTTTACCTGGTTTTGGTATCAGGGAGATGGTGGCTTCATAGAATGAGTTAGGTAGTATTCCGTCATTTTCTATGCTTTGAAATACCTTTAGTAGTAGTGGTGTTAACTCTTCTCTGAAAGTTTGGTAGAACTCTGCAGTACAGCCATCCGGGCCAGGACTTTTTTTTGTTGGGAGTTTTTTGATTACCGTTTCAATCTCTTTTTTTGTTATGGGTCTATTTAGTTGTTCTACTTCTGATTGTGTTAGTTTAGGTAGGTAGTGTTTTTCCAGGAATTCATCCATTTCTTCTAGGTTTGCAAATTTGTTAGAGTACAATTTTTTGTAATAATCTGATATGATTCTTTTAATTTCAGTTGGGTCTGTTGTGATGTGGCCCTTCTCGTTTCTTATTCGGGTTATTTGTTTCCTTTCCTGTATTTCTTTAGTCAGTCTAGCCAATGGTTTATCAATTTTGTTAATTTTTTCAAAGAATCAGCTTTTGGCTTTGTTAATTCTTTCAATTGTTTTTCTGTTCTCTAATTCATTTAGTTCAGCTCTAATTTTTATTATTTGTTTTCTTCTGGTGCCTGATGGATTCTTTTGTTGCTCATTTCCTATTTGTTCAAGTCGTAGGGACAGTTCTCTGATTTTGGCTCTTTCTTCTTTTTGTATGTGTGCATTTATCGATATAAATTGGCCTCTGAGCACTGCTTTTGCTGTGTCCCAGAGGTTTTGATAGGAAGTATTTTCATTCTCGTTGCATTCTGTGAATTTCCTTATTCCCTCCTTAATGTCTTCTATAACCCAGTCTTTTTTCAGAAGGGTATTGTTCAGTTTCCAAGTATTTGATTTCTTTTCCCTAATTTTTCTGTTATTGATTTCCACTTTTATGGCCTTGTGGTCTGAGAAGATGCTCTGTAATATTTCGATGTTTTAGACTCTGCAAAGGTTTGTTTTATGACCTAGTATGTGGTCTATTCTAGAGAATGTTCCATGTGTGCTAGAAAAAAAAGTATACTTTGCAGCAGTTGGGTGGAGAGTTCTGTATAAGTCAATGAGGTCAGGTTGGTTGATTGTTGTAATTAGGTCTTCCGTGTCTCTATTGAGCTTCTTACTGGATGTCCTGTCCTTCTCCGAAAGTGGTGTGTTGAAGTCTCCTACTATATATGTGGAGGTGTCTGTCTCACTTTTCAGTTCTGTTAAAATTTGATTTATGTATCTTGCAGCCCTGTCATTGGGTGCCTAAATTTTTAATATGGTTATATCTTCCTGATCAATTGTCCCTTTTATCATTATGTAGTGTCCTTCTTTATCCTTTGTGGTGGATTTAAGTTTAAAGTCTATTTTGTCAAATTAATATTGCTACTCCTCTTCTTTTTTGCTTATTGTTTGCTTGATATATTTTTTTCCATCCTTTGAGTTTTAGTTTGTTTGTGTCTCTAAGTCTAAGGTGTGTCTCTTGTAGGCAGCATATAGACGGATCGTGTTTCTTTATCCAGTCCAAGACTCTCTGTCTCTTTATTGGTGCATTTAGTCCATTTACATTCAGCGTAATTATAGATAAGTAAGTGTTTAGTGTTGTCATTTTGATGCCTTTTTATGTGTGTTGTTGACAATTTCATTTTTCCACTTACTTTTTTGTGCTGAGATGTTTTTCTTTGTAAATTGTGAGATCCTCATTTTCATAGTATTTGACTTTATGTTTGTTGAGTTGTTACGTTTTTCTTGGTTTTTATTTTGAGTTATGGAGTTGTAATACCTCTTTGTGGTTACCTTAACTGTTTTTTTTTTTAATATTTACCTCTATTTTTCTAAGTTAAAACCTAACTTGTATTGTCCTATATCGCCTTGTATCCCTCAAATATTTTTCGTGAACATAAAAACACACACAAATGGCAAAATACAAGCAAATTGAATCCAGCAATATATAGATGTAGTTTATCCTGGAAATGCAAGGTTGGTTCAACATTTGAAAACAGTCATTGTAATTCACCATAATAGCAGAGTAAAGAAGAAAAACAATGATCATCTTGATAGTTGCAAAAAAAAAAGCAGCTGACAAAAATTAACATCCATTCATGATAAGAACTCTCAGGAAACTACGAATAAAAGGGAAATTTCTTAATCTGATAAAAGGCATCTACAAAAACACTAAACTAATATACTTAATGGTGAAAGACTGGAGACTTTTCCTCAAGATCAGGAATAAGACAAGATGTCCTCTCCCACCACTCCTATTCAACATTGAATTGGAAGTTCTAGAAGCACAATACTAAAAAAAAAAAAAAAAAAAAAAAGCCAACCATTGCTATCTATTCCAATTCATGGTGACCCCATGTGTATAAGGAAAAAAAAGGAAGGGGTAGGGCATGTAGATAGAAAACTCTCTTCACTGACAACATGATTGTTGTTGTTAGGTGCCATCAAGTCGGTTCCGACTCATAGCGACCCTATGCACAAAACAACTAAATTCTGCCTGGTCCTGCACCATCCTCACAATAGTTGTTATGCTTGAGCCCACTGTTGCAGCCACTGTCAGTCCACCTTGTTGAGGGTCTTCCTCTTTTTTATTGACCCTCTACTTTACCAAGCATGATATCCTTTTCCAAGGACTGGTCCCTCCTGATAACATGTCCAAATATATGTGAGACATAGGATCACCATCCTGGCTTCTACGGAGCATTCTGACTGTACTTCTTCCAAGACAGATTTATTTGTTCTTTTGGCAGTCCATGGTATATTCAATATTCTTCGCCAACACCATAATTCAAAAGCGTCAATTCTTAGATCTTCTTTATTCATTGTCCAGCTTTTGCATGCATACAAGGTGATTGAAAACACCATGGCTTGGTCAGGCACACTGTAGACTTTAAAGTGACATCTTTGCTTTTGAACACTGGAAAGAGGCCGTTTGCAACATATTTTCCCAATGCAACACGTCATTTGATTTCTTGTCTGCCGCTTCCATGGGTCTTGATTGTGCATCCAAGTAAAATAAAATCGTTTATAGCTTCAATCTTTTCTCCATTTATTATGATGTTGCTTATTGGTCCAGTTGTGGGGATTTTTGTTTTATGTTGCGGTGTAATCCATACTGAAGGCTGTAGTCTTTGATCTTCATCAGTAAGTACTTCAAGTCCTCTTCACTTTCAGCAAGCAAGGTTGTGTCATCTGCATAATGTAGGTTGTTAATGAGTCTTCCTCCAATCTGATGCCCTGTTTTCTTCATATAGCCCAGCTCCTTAGATTATTTGTTCAGCATATAGATTGAATAGGTATAGTGAAAGGACAAAACCCTGACACACACCTTTCCTGACTTTAAGCCACACAGTATCACCTCGTTCAGTTCGAACAACTGCCTCTTGATCTACGTGCAGGTTCCTCATGAGCACAATTAAGTGTTCTGGAATTCCCATCCTTCACAATGTTATCCATAATTTGTTATGATCCATACAGTTGAATGCCTTTGCATAGTCAATAAAACATAGGTAAAGATCTTCCTACTATTTTCTGCTTTCAGCCAGGATCCATCTGACATCAGCAATGATATCCCTGGTTCCACATCCTCTCCTGAATCCATCCTGAATTTCTGGCAGTTTCCTGCCGGTGTGCTACTGCAACCACTTTTGAATGATCTTCAGCAAGATTTTACTTGCCTGTGATATTAATGACATTGTTCAATAATTTCTGCATTCGGTTGGATCATCTCTCTTTGGAATAGACATGCCGTGAATTGAATGGTGTCCCCCCAAAATATGTATAAACTTAGGCCATGATTCCCAGTATTATGTGGTTGTCCTCCGTTTTGTGATTGATGTAATTTTCCTATGTGTTATAAATACTCATCACTCCCTGTGGCTAACGAGGCAAAATTAACCCAACAAAATTAGATTATGTTAAAGAGGATTAGGGTGCAGTGTAACACCCTCACTCAGGTCACATCCCTGATCCAATGTAAAGGGAGTTTCCCTTGGGTGGGGCCTGCATCACCTTTTATCTTACGAGAGATAGAAGGAAAGGGAAGCGAGCAGAGAGAGGGGGACCTCACCAAGAAAGCAGCACCGGAAGCAGAGGCACGTCCTCTGGACCCGGGGTTCCTGTGCGGAGAAGCTCCTAGTCCAGGGGAAGACTGATGAGAAGGACCTTCCTCCAGACCTGACAGAGAAAGAAAGCCTTCCCCTGGAGCTGATGCCCTGGATTTGGACTTCTAGCCTACTAGACTGTGAGGAAATAAATTTCTTTTTGTTAAAGCCATCCACTTGTGGTATTTCTGTTACAGCAGCACTAGCTAACTAAGACAAGGCATACATATGGATCTCTTCCAGTCAGTTGGCCTGCTAGCTGTCTTCCAAATTTCATGGCATAGACGAGTGAGCACCTCCAGTGCTGCATCTGTTTGTTGAAACATCTCAGCTGGTATTCTGTCAGTTCCTGGAGCCTTGTTTTTCACCTATGTCTTCCGTGCAGCTTGGACTCGCACATGATAGTCTAAACACAAAATCCCAAGGAATCTACAAAAAAGCTCCAAGAACTATTCATGAGTTTAGCAAGTTCCAAAGATACAAGGTCAACCTAGAAAAATCAACTGTATTTCTATATACTAGCAATGAAGAACCGAAAATTGAAATTAAAAAACAGTCCCATTTACAACATCACCAAAAATATAAAATACTTAGGTAGAAATCTAAAATACGTAAAAACTAGACGCTGGAAACTACAAAACGCTGATGAGAGTAATTAAAGAAGATCAAAATAAATGGAGACATACACTGCGTTCACGGATTGGGAGAGTCAGTATTGTTAGGATTGTTGTTGTTGTTAGGTGCCATTGAGTCAGTTCCAACTCATAGCGACCCTATCCACAACAGAACGAAACACTGCCCGGTCCTGTGCCAAACTTACAATTCTTGTTATGCTTGAGCTCATTTTTGCAGCCACTGTGTCAATCCACCTTGTTGAGGGTCTTCCTCTTTTCCGCTGACCCTGTACTCTGCCAAGCATGATGTCCTTCTACAGAGACTGATCCCTCCTGACAACATGTCCAAAGTATGTAAGGTGCAGTCTAGCCATCCTTGCCTCTAAGGAGCATTCTGGCCACACTTCTTCCAAGACAGATTTGTTCGTTCTTTTGGCAGTCCGTGGTATATTCAATATTCTTCGCCAACACCACAATTCAAAGGTGTCAACTCTTCTTCGGTCTTCCTTATTCATTGTCCAGCTTTCACATGCATACGATATGATTGAAAATACCATGGCTTGGGTCAGGTGCACCTTAGTCTTCAGGGTGACATCTTTGCTCTTCAACACTTTGAAGAGGTCCATTGCAGCAGATTTGCCCAATGCAATGCGTGTTTTGATTTCTTGACTGCTGCTTCCATGTGGATCCAAGTAAAATGAAATCCTTGACAGCTTCAATCTTTTCTCCGTTTATCATGATGTTGCTCATTGGTCCAGTTGTGAGGATCTTTGTTTTCTTTATGTTGGGGTATAATCCATACTGAAGGCTGTGGTCTTTGTTCTTCATCAGTAAGTGCTTCAAGACCTCTTCACTTTCAGCAAATAAGGTTGTGTCATCTGCATAACGCAGGTTGTTAATGAGTCTTCCTCCAATCCTGATGCCCTGTTCTTCTTCATATAGTCCAGCTTCTCATATTATCTGTTCAGCATACAGGTTAAATAGGTATGGTGAAAGAATACAACCCTGACGCACGCCTTTCCTGACTTTAAACCAATCAGTATTCCCTTATTCTGTCTGAACAACTGTCTCTTGATCTATGTAAAGGTTCCTCATGAACACAATTAAGTGTTCTGGAATTCCCATTCTTCGCAGTGTTATCCATAGTTTGTTATGATCCACACAGTCGAATGCCTTTGTATAATCAATAAAACACAGATAAGCATCCTTTTGGTATTCTCTGCTTTCAGCCAGGATCCATCTGACATCAGCAATTATATCCCTGGTTCCACGTCCTCTTCTGAAACCAGCCTGAATTTCTGGCAGTTCCCTGTCGATATACTGCTGCAGCTGTTTTTGAATGATCTTCAGCAAAATTTTGCTTGCGTGTGATATTAGTGATATTGTTCTATAATGTCCACATTCGGTTGGATCACGTTTCTTGGGACTAGGCATAAATATGGATCTCTTCCAGTCAGTTGGCCAGGAAGCTGTCTTCCATATTTCTTGGCATAGACGAGTGAGCACCTCCAGTGCTGCATCTGTTTGTTGAAACATCTTAGTTGATATTCCATCAATTCCTGGAGCCTAGTTTTTCGCCAGTGCCTTCAGAGCAGCTTGGACTTCTTCCTTCAGTACCTTTGGTTCCTGATCATATGCCACCGCTTGAAATGGTTGAATAACGACTAATTCTTTTTGGTATAATGACTATTCCTTCCATCTTCTTTTGATGCTTCCTATGTCGTTTAATATTTTCCCCATGGAATCCTTCACTATGGCAACTTGAGGCTTGAATTTTTTCTTCAGTTCTTTCAGCTTGAGAAACACTGAATGTGTCCTTCACTTTTGGTTTTCCATCTCCAGCTCTTTGCACATATCATTATAATACTTTACTTTGTCTTCTCGAGAGGCCCTTTGAAATCTCCTGTTCAGTTCTTTTGCCTCATCATTTCTTTCTTTTGCTTTAGCTGCTTGATCTTTGAGAGCAAGTTTCAGTGTCTCTTCTGACATCCATCTTGGTCTTTTCTTTCTTTCCTCTCTTTTCAGTGACCTCTTGCTTTCTTCATGGATGATGTCCTTGATGTCATTCCACAATTTGTCTGGTCTTGGGTCATTAGTGTTCAATGCATCAAATCTCTTCTTGAGATGACCTCTAAATTCAGGTGGAATATACCCAAGGCTGTATTTTGGCTTTTGTGGACTTACTCTGATTTTCTTCAGTTTCAGCTTGAACTTGCATATGAGCAATTAATGGTCTGTTCCACAGTCAGCCCCTGGCCTTGTTCTGACTGACAATATTGAGCTTCTCCATTATCTCTTTCCACAGATGTAGTCAATTTTATTCCTATGTGTTCCATCTGGCGAGGTCCACGTGTATAGTTGCCATTTATGTTGGTGAAAAAAGGTATTTGTAACGAAGAAGTTGTTGGTTTTGCAAAATTTTATCATCTGATCTCCAGCATTGTTTCTATCACCAATGCCGTATTTTCCAACTACCAATCCTTCTTTGTTTCCAACTTTCACATTCCAATCACCAGTAATTATCAATACATCCCAACTGCATGTTCCATCAATTTCAGACTGCAGAAGCTGATAAAAATCTTCAATTTCTTCATCTTTGGCCTTAGTGTTTGGTGTGTAAATTTGACTTTTAGGGGAATGCAAATTAAACCATAATTAGATTCCACTACACATCTATTAGAATGGCTTTTAAAAAGCGACCATACCTGAGTAGGGTCGTGAGCAGCCATCCCATTCAGAGCAAAGGAGAATGAAGAAAACCAAAGACACAAGGAAAATATTAGTCCAAAGGACCATTGGACCACATGAACGACAGCCTCCGCCAGCCTGAGCTCAGAAGAACTGATGGTGCCTGGCTGCCACCATGGACTGTTCTGACAGGGATCACAATAGAGGGTCCCAGACAGAGCAGAAGAACAATGTAGAACAGAATTCAAATTCACAAAAAAGATCAGACTTACTAGTCTGACAGAGAATGGAGGGCGACTATGGCTACCAGATACCCTGCTAACTCAGAACTGAAGTCACTCTCGAAGTCGACCTTTCAGCCAAAGACTAGACAGGCCTATAAAACAAACAATGACACGTGTGAGGAATGTGCTTCTTAGATCAATCAGATGTACGAGATCAAATGGGCAACACCTGCCCAAAAGCAAAGCCAAGAAGGCAGGAAGGGACAGGAAAACTGGACGAATGGATGTGGGGAACACAGGATGGAAAGGAAGGGACTACTGACACATTTCAGGGATTGCAACCAATGTCACAAAACAATTTGTGTATAAACTTTTGAATGAGAAATTAATTTGCGCTGTAAATTTTCACTGAGTGCACAAAATCAAATTAAAAAGTGGCTATACTACGTGCTGGCAAGGATGCAGAGCAACTGGAACCCTCATACGCTGCCTATGGGATGCAAAATGGTGCAGCCACTTTGGAAAACAGCTTTGCAGTTTCTTATAAAGCTAAACACACACTTACTATGTTGTTGTTGTCAGGTGCTGTCGAGTCAATTCTGACTCATAGCGACCCTGTGCACAATAGAATGAAACACTGCCTAGTCCTGCACCATCCTCACAATTGTTGCTAGGCCGGAGCCCCCTCTTGCAGCCACTGTGTCAATCCATCTTGGTGAGGGTCTTCCTCTTTTTAGCTGACCCTCTACTTTACCAAGCATGATGTCCTTCTTCAGGGACTGGTCCCTCCTGATAACATGTCCAAAGTTATCAGGACAAAGTCTCCCTATCCTTGTTTCTAAGAAGCATTCTGGTTGTATTTCTTCCAAGACAGATTTGTTCATTATCTTGGCAGTTCATGGTATATTCAATAACGAAGATCAAAGAAGAGTTGACACTATACGACCTAGCGATTGCAATCTGAGGTAATTATCCAAGTGAAATGAAAACCTGTGTCCACAGAAAACCTGTGCTGGATTTGTATCACAGCTTTATTCACAATTGCCAAAATCTGCAGAGACCCTACATATCTATCTCTCAAGGGTTGAATGGAGAAGCCCAATGTCGTTTGTCCATACCATGATACACTACTCAGCGACACAAGAAACAAACAGGTGATCATGCAGCACCTTGGATAAATCTCGAAGGCACTTTGCTGAGTGAAAAGAGCCAGGCTCAAAAGGCTGCAAACTCTAAGATCCCATTTACACGGCATTCCGAGAAAGGCCACCAGAAAACGCTGTGGGGTAGAGAAGGCACAGCCATGGTTGCCAGGGCGGGGCAGGGAGGGGGGTGTCCAGCTACAAAGGGGCTGCATCGGGAAACCCTGGGGTGACAGAAGTGTTCAGTATCATGATTGTGGTGGTGCTCACACCACATAGTACACCAAAAAGAGTGACTTTAATGCATGTAAATTCAAAAGTAAATGTTACAAAATGTATGATGCAGCTAACACACACTTCAACTCCAGCCAGAGCTCGGAGGCCGGTTCACCGTCCTGGCCTCTGTAGCTGAAGCTCATGTCTCATGAATGTATCCCGACTCCTGCTCTAAACACAAGGAGCTCATAGCCCACTTAAAAATAACAACAGAAATACGAACCTAACAGCTCTGAAGTTCTTATGGTCTTCATGTGCCACTCTAAATGTGTATCTGACGTGTTTCCAGAACTTTCTTATCCCTTCTTGTTTCTTCTCCACTGTTACTTTCACTCCTTCCCCCACACCCTTCCCCTCTCCTCTGTTACCCCCACCTCACCCCACGTGCGCCAAGACTGGGTGGCAGCTCCTGGGGGTGGTGGAGACTGACCACCCATCCTGGCTTCCCCTGCAGGGTGGAGCTCGGAGCCACAAAGGCAAAAGTCCCTACACATGGAAACACCAGGTCGCCTCAGCCCCAGCCGCTCCTCGGGGACCCTGGACAAGACCAAACTGCCCGGATCTTGGTGGCTCTATCTTAAGATAATGGAGGTCTGAGATGGGGGCCACATGCACTCTGAAGTCTACGCCAGCCCCAAATTTTCATGAATTTATGATGCTCTGCCATAAACCTCTCCTTTTCCCCCATTTATCCTGAAGGGATTGAAGATTGGCTATAAAAGCGGGCATTTGTTGTTATTATTGCTGGATTTGTTTATTTTGCTTTGTTTGGGGATATTTTTAAACTTCAAAAAGAGTCTCTAAACCCAAAGTTCGAGAATCATTGCACTGGAAAATGCTGTGAAAAGCCTCAGCAGATAACCAGAGCGTTTCCAACCAAAGTAAACTTCTGGAAACTTCCGTGGGCCACAGAGAATGAGTGAGATGCTGAATGAGCCACAGTTACATGCCCAGACTCTTCAGGACCTGCTCAGCCCTATTCTGTTCTCCAGGACACGGGGTGGGGGAGGGGGCAACTACCTCAGCCTGCAGGAGGAGCCCTGCAGGGCAGGAGGGGGTGCCAGAAGATGTCCTGCACGGGCGCGCAGTGGACCCTGACCCCTCAGCTACGGGAGCTCTTCTGAAGTCTTCCACGGAAACACGTGTAAGGAAAAGCACGGTGCCATTCATCTCCTGCCAAGAATAAAGTCAAGCTGGCACACGCTTTCAGCTCAGATCTAACTAGCATGGATAGAAAAGGCAACTTTAAAGTAAAAAAATTAATGACTTAAGAACTTGCTTTCTAAAAATCTGATAAGGAATGAAGTATGGAAAATTTTCCTATCCCCAAAGCACAATGTTTCCCAAAGGGAAGCTTCTGGTACACCCATGTACTGCCCCAGCCTGAACCGAAACGAAATCTTCACCAGCTCTGGGAATGGGATTTGACCCAGACACACCGTAGGGCCAGATACAGTTGGCTGTGGTGCCAGGCAATGACGCTAAGAGTCCCCAAACACTCAGATACTGTGGAGCCCAGAAGTATAGGCTATTTCACCCGTTTTCATTGTTTAGAAAAGGGAGTTACTTTACAAGCTCACAGGTGCTCATCAGGGCAAGTGCGAAACCCTCAGCAGGGGTGTGAGACCCCAGAGATCCGCCCCCCCAGTCCCAACTCTGGGCCACGTGGGCAGTGGAGGGTAGGGGAGGCACAGAGCCACTGAGCTCCATCTAGCTCAGCCCCCAGTTCCTACATAGCACGCCACCCTGTTCCTCCGCTTGTCTCAAAGCAGAGCAGGGGCTGTCCAACCACCAGGCTGTCATATCACTGAGCACTACTATGCTCTCAGCACCCACCCGGGTGTGACAGGGACAGGGATGGTGCACCCAGGGGTTCATGCTCAGGGCAGAAGCACAGACAGCAGAAGGTTCCAGCCTCTCAGGGCACCGAATGAGAGTAGGATGAAGGGGCTCCAGATACCTGGAGGGCAGGTGGGGGGCAGGTACCGAAAGTGGGCAGTGGGAACCAGCTACCCAGATACCTGGAGAGCGGGTGGGGGGCAGGTACCGAGAGTGGGCAGTGGGAACCAGCTACCCAGAAAGCAGGCAAGGGGAGGGGTCACCAGGCACCTGGAGAGTGGCGTGTGGAGGTGGAGGGACAGGTCGGAGAAGATGAACCTCAGGGATCTAGAGAGGAGGGAGGAGGGGAAGGAGGCACTGGAGACACAGAAGGCCAAGGTGGTCGTTGTTGGGCAGCGTTTGGTAGTCAGAGATTCATGGCTCCATCCCTTTTGCTTTCTGCATGTTTGAAATCTCCTGGTAAAAGGTGGGAAGTGAAGAAGACAGCATGGCAGCAAGGATGGGTTCAGGGAACTGGCTGATGGGTGTCAAAGGAACCCCCTCTCTGTGGCTTCCCTGAGCCCCCTTGCCTCCCCAAGGTGTGGAGTCCACTCTTCTTGGGTTGGGGGGATGTCAGAAGCAGAGACGCTGGCCTCTCTGGGGAGTCGGAGGGCCCACCACCATGACAGCGGCCATGGCAACAATCAAGAACGGCCAAAGTAGAAAACTCCAGTGATGGGTGGAGCCACAGGTCTGCCCAGAGCCTTGGAGCAGAGGCAGGTCCACCACCCATGAGTCTGCAGACCCAGTAAGGGGCCCAACGGGGGGACGAGTTGGGGGACCCTGAATCTAGTAGAAGGAAGGCTCCACCCCAGATGCTGCCCGGGCTCAGTACACACCTCAAGGAGGAACTTGGGTGACCTGTGACCCCTCAACCTTGCCCCAACCCCCAGGTCACTGTGGATCTAAGCTATGGGGCACCTTCCCAGCCCAGAGGCCATGCCCTCCTTCCAGAACCTTCTCTCCTGTGGGACCAACCCCTCTGCTTTCCCTCCCCCCCAGCCCCACCCATTTGTCACTGTCCAGATGTTGGGGTGAGTCTTTCGGGGCCCTGAGTCCTCAGCATCTCCATCTTGGTCCACAGCACCCAGAACCCTCCCCTGAGCCCCCACATGTCTGAGTTGACCTCAGTTCCCACCCTACCCCACCCCTACTCCCACAACCCTGTTTGGTGTGTGAGCCCATCCTCCCCCTGAAGCCAGTGGCAGGGTCATCCTGGACCCACCTCCCTGCCTCTGCACGGTTGCAGATAGCACATGAGGGCAAATATCCAGCTGACACAAGTCCCCTGGCTCCTGCTCTGGCAGGTCCCCCATACCCTCCTCTCCCTCCCCCCCCACAACCCCCAGACCACTAACCCTGTTCCTCCACGCCCTCCTCTCCCCCCTGTACCCCCCAGACCACCACCCTGTTCCCCCACACCCTCGTGTCCTTCCTGCATTGCGTGTGTCTATGGTGGACACACGTCCAGCTGTGATGCCCAGCCACAACCACCTGAGGGAGATACGGGGTCCAGAGCCTCCCGCGATGGGAACCGGGCACTGGGCTTGGGGCACCTTGGCTGGAGGACAGAAGGGGTCCCTGCAGCCAGCAATGGCTCCCCCTTCACCCTGCCAGACCCCTTCTGTGGGGCACCTGCCCCTCTCCCCGCTCCGGGGTCCTGGAGGATCCAGTAGCTTGGAGCCCCTTCCCTCAAGTGGACCCTGAGCCCCACCCTTGGACCTGACACTAGGGCCCCCATCTCCCTTTATCTTTAAACAGCGACTTGATTCAACCTGGAGTCCCTGAGTTGTGCAAACAGTTAACGCACTTGGCTGCTAACCAAAAGGTCGGAGGTTCAAGTCAACCCACAGGCCCCGCAGAAGAAAGGCCTGGTGATCTAATTCTGAAAAATAAGCCATTGAAAACTCTATGGGTCACAGTTCTACTCTGACACACACGGGGTCAGCGCGAGCTGGGGCTGCCTCAGCGACAGCGGGCTCACCGGTGATTCAACCCGGAAAGCTCCACTTCGCGGTTCCATCTCATCCGAGAGGGCAACGGAGGTGCCCCGCACCAGCGAGAGGCAGACCCCCCGACAGACTCGGAAACCCAGCCCCTCGGAGCCGAGGGGCGCCCCGTCGCACAGGGAGGAGCCCGGAGGGGGAGCCCCGTCGCACGTGGGGGGCCCGGAGGGGGCGCCCCGTCGCAGGGGGGGAGCCCGGAGGGGGCGCCCCGTCGCACGGGGGGGAGGCCGGAGGGGGCGCCCCGTCGCACGGGGGGGAGGCCGGAGGGGGCGCCCCGTCGCACGGGGGGGAGGCCGGAGGGGGCGCCCCGTCGCACGGGGGGGAGGCCGGAGGGGGCGCCCCGTCGCACGGGGAGGGGCCCGGAGGGGGCGCCCCGTCGCACGGGGGGGAGGCCGGAGGGGGCGCCCCGTCGCACGGGGGGGAGGCCGGAGGGGGCGCCCCGTCGCACGGGGGGGAGGCCGGAGGGGGCGCCCCGTCGCACGGGGGGGAGGCCGGAGGGGGCGCCCCGTCGCACGGGGGGGAGCCCGGAGGGGGCGCCCCGTCGCACGGGGGGGAGGTCGGAGGGGGCGCCCCGTCGCACGGGGAGGGGCCCGGAGGGGGCGCCCCGTCGCACGTGGGGGGCCCGGAGGGGGCGCCCCGTCGCACGGGGGGGAGGCCGGAGGGGGCGCCCCGTCGCACGGGGGGGAGGCCGGAGGGGGCGCCCCGTCGCAGGGGGGGAGGCCGGAGGGGGCGCCCCGTCGCACGGGGGGGAGGCCGGAGGGGGCGCCCCGTCGCAGGGGGGGAGCCCGGAGGGGGCGCCCCGTCGCACGGGGGGGAGGCCGGAGGGGGCGCCCCGTCGCACGGGGAGGGGCCCGGAGGGGGCGCCCCGTCGCACGTGGGGGGCCCGGAGGGGGCGCCCCGTCGCACGGGGGGGAGGCCGGAGGGGGCGCCCCGTCGCACGGGGGGGAGGCCGGAGGGGGCGCCCCGTCGCACGGGGGGAGGCCGGAGGGGGCGCCCCGTCGCACGGGGAGGGGCCCGGAGGGGGCGCCCCGTCGCACGGGGGGGAGCCCAGCTCCTGAGGAGCATCACACCATCAAGGCGGCTTCCACAGCATCAGCGCAGTGAAGGCACCCACGGCGGCCTGTGCACCAGCCCCAACACGGAGCACCCTGAAAGCTGAAAAGGACCAGCCCCCGGTTTTCTGAGCCCTCTTTTGAAAATAAAGAAAAAGCTGTTTTATCTCTTATTAGGTTCTTCTTCACTGACAAGTAAAAACCAGAGAAAGCAGAATGAAAATGGTATTTAAGTTTGTACCCGGGGGGAGGGGTCGGGGGGGGGCCTTCAACCATGGGAATGGGGGGTGTCCTGGGGGATGTCTTCAATCGTGGGGAGGGGGATGTCTCTGATCATGAGGGGGACATCCTTGGTGGTGGGGAGGGCTGTCTTCAGTCATGGAGAGTGGGGTTCTCAGTTGTGGGGTGGGGGCATCTTTGTCGTGGGAGGACGTTCTCGGTCCTGGGGAGGGAGTGTCTTTGGTTATCGGCATGAGTGTCTTTGGTCATGGGGAGGGGAGCTGTCCTCAGTTGTGGAGAGGGGGGTCTTTGGTCATGGGGAGGGGGCACCTGGGGGACACCCTCGGTCGTGGGGAGGTCACCGCCCATGCTATATTGGGACTGCTGCTCCTTCCCAGCCCACTGGCCTCACACTCCTGAGGGGCTAGCCTGTCTGCTGACTCCAACCTAATGCAGTTTCCTGGAATGGTCTGGAGCTCCATCCTAGGACCCCTCCAGGAGCCTTACGGTTCCTTGTTATGGACAGTCACAGTCAGAGGGCCAGTGGGCAAAGCAAGCGGGCACTCACCTCCAGTAGCAGCCGGCCCTCCAGCACCTCAGACCCTCCACTCGGGTGGCCATCTCCTGACGAGGGGTCCCCAGCCACTGGCCGCCGTGAGCCTGTGTCCTGCACAGCTGTCAGAGAGAACAGGACATGTCAGCACCTGTAACCAGCCCTGCACATGGTCCTCATGAAGTCAGCTTTCTTGTGTCCCCTTGGACCCCCACAGCATGTTGGCACCATGACCCACAGAGCTCTGGTACCGGCCTCAGCTGCCTGCCCTACCTGCCCTGCCTGGAGGCACTGGGGTAGCCGGTGAGCAGGAGGGGCGGGGACAACAGTGCAGGCAGCCAGCAAGGCAGAGCATCCAGGCAGAAGGGCACTCTGCTTCCATAACCGCCCCCCAACCACCTCCTGCCTCGGGACCATGTCCAGCTCCAAATGGGTCCTGGGGTCCCTGTAGCCCCTCCCCAGGGTTCAAGGCCGGTGAGCCCCGACCCAGAGATGTTGGTCTGCACAGCGTGGCCACTCTCTGAGAACAGGGACCCTCAGAGTCACCAAGCCCAGTCCTCTTTACAGGTGGTAAAATGCTGAGCTTTGAGATGTCAGCACTCAGGAGACATTCATTCTTATTTTCTATCCCTTTTGTAGGGGGCCCTGGTGGCGCAGTGGTTAAAGAGCTCACTGCTAACTGAAAAGTCAGTGGTTTGAACCCACCAATCTCTCCAAGGGAGAAAGATGTGGCCACCTGCTTCGGTGAAGATTTAGTCTTGGAAACCATATGGGGCAGTTGTACTCTGTCCTATACGGTCACTATGAATCCAAATCGACTCAACGGCAGTGGGTTTTGGGGTGGATTCCTTTTTGTAGTTGACTGTGTTTACTCAACACTGATATTGGGAAAGCTGGAGGCTTGGAATACACTGGAATCTGAGGGCCCTTTCGCTCTGACTACAAAAAAAAAAAAAAGTTTTTTTTTTTTCACAGGCTCTGGTTAAAATGAACCAGAAACAGACTTGGGGAAACCCTGGGCCCTGGGACAGAGCCCTCCTGTCTCAGGGACCCCTACGGATGGTGAGGCCTCTGAGGGCTGAGGGTCACACACCTTCTGTGTAACTTGCGGGGCGGGGGGGCGGTGGGGGGCAGGTGGACTGAGGTTGAAACATGGCCCAGCCTGTCCTAGGCCTTCACTCTCTCCGGGCCCTGTGGACCACAAGGCTGTTCTTGTTGGGGGTGGGGGGGGCAGCTGTGGAGCTGGGGGGCTCCAGGGCTGGGACATCACCGACTCGGGACCTGACAAGCACCTGCACCCCAGAGTGACGGGCACATAAACGGCAGTGTCACCCTGGGTTCTAGGACAAGGTGACTCGGCGTCACCGGGTGAGTGGGTAGGGCGAGGCCCCCTCGGCACACTCCGTGCGCCTCTGCTTTGTGCGCCTCCGCTGAGGCAGTGAGGACCCGCCCATTCCAGCCCCTTTCAAACTTCTCTTCCTTCCCCGGCAGCTGGTTTTCTCCGTTGTGGGGGGAGCACCAGGGGGGCCTAGCCCTCCCCAGCACCGTGCCCGCCCCCCCCGCCAGGCATCCGCCCCCACTTCCCTCCTCCTCCGCGCGACATTCCTGTGGCTGCCGCCGGGCTCGCTGTCACGCGATCCGGCCCTCAGCGCCCGCTGTGACAGCCGCCTGGTCCCCTGCCAGAGCCTCGCGTGCGAGCAGAGGGCCGCCCTCTCCCGCCCGCGCTCCTCCGCGGTCTCGCTCGCCCGCAGGACACTGAGACCCGAGGAGGCCGCGAAGCAGAGCCAGGCAGCCCCAGCTGCAGCGTTCCCAAAGGCCTTCTAAGCAGTCGGTGCCTGCCCCCATCATCTCTGGGGGTCCCCGGCCACTCTCAGGGCCCTCAGAGCCCCTCATCACTCCCAGAACCCATCACCTCCAGGCCCCCAAACACCTCCAGGGGTCTCCTCCATCGCCTCCGGGGGCCTCCTCCATCACCTCCAGGACCCCCGTCACCTCTGGGGGCCTTTCCAATCACCTCCTGGGCTCTCCTCCATCACCTCCAGGGGTCTTCCCCATCGCCTCCAGGGGTCTCCTCCATCACCTTCGGGGGTCTTCCATATCACCTCCAGGGGTCTTCTCATCACCTCCTGGGCTCTCCTCCAACACCTCCAGGAGCCTCCTCCATCACCTCCAGGGGTCTTCCCCATCACCTCCAGGGGTCTCCTCCATCACCTCCAGGACCCCCGTCACCTCTGGGGGCCTTTCCCATCACCTCCTGGGCTCTCCTCTGTCACCTTCGGGGGTCTTCCCTGTCACCTCCAGGGGTCTTCTCATCACCTCTGAGGGTCTCCTCCACTGCCTCTAGGACCCCCATCACCTCTGGGGGTCTCTCTCCTGAGTCATTCTTTCTCTGTTCCCCTTCATCTCCCAGCTCATCCGAGGGTCTGACCCCAGAGGAAGCCCAGCCCCTCGAGCAGGGGCAGGAAGAGGAGACCCAGGCCATGAGCAGCATCAGAAGGAACCAGCCCACCAATGGGCGCACAGGGGGATCCCCCGCAGCTCCAGTCTCCTCCTCTGTGACAGGGAACAACCCACACCATGGTTCCCAGTGCCCCCTACCCTCATCACTGGAGGACTGCTGGGGGGCAGTCAGGGAGAAGGGCCAGTGGGAAGGTGATGTGGGGGTGCCCCAAGGGATGGTTTGTCTTTTGTGGGAGCTGGTGGAAGACATGGAGGAAAAGAGGATAAGGAACAAAGTGTGCGCCACTGTGAGCCCAGGGACCAAGCGTCAGCACCGCCATGGGGACAGCGAGGTCTGTGGGGTGGGTGCAAGGTCCGTGGCGGGGAGCGAGGTCTGGGGGGGAGTGAAGTCTGTGGGGGGAAGCGAGGTCTGTGGGGTGGGACGCGAGGTCTGTGAGGGGGGAGCAAGGTCTGTGAGGGGGGAGCGAAGTCTGGGGGGGGAAGCGAGGTCCGTGGCGGGGGGAGTGAGGTCTGTGGCGGGGAGCAAGGTCTATGCGGGGAGCGAGGTCTTGGGGGAGCGAGGTCCATGCGGGCCAGCGAGGTCCGTCGGGGGGAACAAGGTCCGTTGGGGGCAGCGAGGTCTGTGGGGAGGCAGCAAGGTCTACATGGGGACTTAGGCCCCCACCCTCAGCCCCATTGACACAAGTGGCATGAGAGAAAGAGTTCTCCCATGGGATGGGGGAGCTGTGCTCCACAGGGCGAGGGTAGAGAGCATGGGCAGCACCTTGTCTCGGGCCGTGGGGACCAGGATGATGAGGAAGGAGTGGTACCTTGGCCCTCCCCTGCCCTCAGAGGTGAGGGGGCCCCAGGGAGCCCCGGCCCTCGCAGAAAACACCTGCAATGCAGCACCAGGTGAGAGGAAGCCAGAAGCTCTGGAGGGGGTCTTCTGCCCGTCTGGTGCGGGGGGCTCCCTTCCAGGCCACCCACAGAGGCACATCTGCCCTCCAAGCACAGTGGGATGGTGGCCTTGATGAGGGGGTGCTGGTCTCATGGCCACAGGAGGAGGGGGTGGCATGCGTCCCCAGCCAATACAGAGGTGCTGCCCTCCCTTCCTCCTTCCTGGGTTCCCTCCACTCCTCTACAGGGACCTCGTCTGCCTCCAGAATGAAGGGCACCCATGCCTGACTGTGCTGTGACCGTGGCCCCTGGCATCCCGCCCAGTGCTGCCAGTGGATGGGAATGGGAAGTTTCCATGATCCCCTGGTTTCACCCACACACGCCACCCAGAGGCTGAGACCCTCACAGGGACTGGACTGTGGAGTGCCCCGTGGGCTTCAGAACCCCCCAGCCATCCTGGGGCACGCAGGGTCTGAGCGGTGCCCTTCAAAGCAGCAATGCATCCTGGCCTGCATCCTCCACTGCACCCCTGCACCCCACACCCCCATGTGCACCCTGTACCTCCTCTTCACTTCCACATCTCATCTGTACTCCTTGTACCCCCGACACCATACCTCCCCTCATCTGCACCCTCTGTACCCCGATCTGCAGTCCTCCAGCACAGAGCCAGTTGGGGCCAGGGGCAGGCTGGAGAGGGAGAAATGGGGGGGGGGTGCTCATCTCTGGCCCTTGTCATTGTGTGTATCTAGTACAGTCCTGTGTTTGACCATAACCTTGATGACAGGTCCCCATGAGAGAGTGTATGTGTACACGTGTGACCATGACAGTACATGTGGTCATGTGTGTGTGACAGTGTGTGAGTGTGAACATGTGTGTGAGTGTACACATAAGCACGTGGGTGTATGTGTGTAAATTTGTGTGTGCATGTCTACATGTGTGAGTGTGTGTACATGTGTGTTGAGTGTGTGAGTGTACGTGTGTTTGAGTGTACACGTATGTTGAACTTGTGAGTGTACATGTGTATGTGAGTGTGTGAATCCTGGGTGTTGGGGGTTTCAGAGTGGTAGTGAGAGGAGAATCTGAGGACTAGAGAAACAAATGACTTGGACCCAGAAGCAATGGGTGCATATTGAACACGAGAAAACACATGTGGTATGCCCAGTGTAGGGAGCAGAGAGTCAGCAAGCCAGCAGGAAGTGTCCAGGCAGGGGTACTTGTGAAGGAGTGAGTCCTTCAAAATCCTAAGGGTTACAGCCTGAGGGATAGAGGGTTTTAAAA
The DNA here is from genome assembly GCF_030014295.1 of Loxodonta africana. Taxonomy (NCBI): domain Eukaryota; kingdom Metazoa; phylum Chordata; class Mammalia; order Proboscidea; family Elephantidae; genus Loxodonta; species Loxodonta africana. Next base: position 368,872 of record NC_087343.1, on the reverse strand, counting down.
TGACATTCAAAGCACCAAATTCCCTTAGGCAAGAAAAAAAAATAGGAGTATAAATAAACATGCTCATTTCATGAAAACATGATATTTAAAAAATTAAAGCCCATTCCAAGATGCATATAGCATGAAGTTGCTGCATTTTCTACAGAAAGGATTTCCAGATTTTCCAAAAGGCACCAGCCAAGCTTTACAGATTTCACACTTTGATACAGCTTAAAAAGAATGATGAAGAAAAAAGCGTTTTCTCTGAGCCAGCAGGGACCGGGGCGGTGGTGTTTCCACACTCTGTGGCCAGCCGAGCAGCGCCAGCTTGTCCTTTGCCCACGAGAGCTCTTTTCTCACCACCCTCCTGAGGCCACCCCCGGGGGGCTCTGTCACGCAGCCACGGCAAGACTGCTGGGCCTGGAGATACTCCCTTCTCTTTAAAGCCCCCTGCTATAATGGAAGCTGCAACCAAAATGAGCTCTTTGGGGAAACATAAAAATCAAAATGCAAACCCGTGCCTGTCAATTCTGACTCACAGCGGCCCTACAGAACACAGCAGAGCTGCCCTGCAGGGTTTCCAAGGAGCGGGTGGTGGATTCGAACTGCCAGTGTTTTGGCTCTTAACCACTGAACCACCAGGGTTCCCGAGAAAACATAAAGGGATATATGTTCGTGCACATTATGGATCCATATTCTCTTCACGGTTTGAAACATCTGGCATAAGCAAACCATTTGGGAATTTTCGTTAAGTTTCAACAAAGCAGAAGTAAACTTGGGTCAAGACCAAGGTTCAAGAAACTTGTCAAACAAAACAAAAGTAAAAGAAAAAAAAAGCATGCTGGTGTTTTCTTTAAAAATCTAATATTTATTCAATTAATAAATACACAGTATGTGGGCATAAAGATAAGAATGCAAGAGACGACTAAATTTAAAGGGGCTAGCAGAGACCTATCCTGGTCTCAGAGCTCCAGGGAGCATAAGACATCACAGATTACAGACCCAGCTATCTGGTAGAAAACATTACAGATTACATGTCCACATATTTAGTACAAAATGTTACAGATTACACAACCAGGTAGTGTCTTCATTAGCGGTTCCAGCTGACTTTTACTCCTCGTGAGCACACTAAGGCCCAACGGGGCTCTGTTGTTATTGTTGTGTGCTGTTGAGTCGATTCCGATTCATCCTGACCCAACACAGGACACAGTAGAACTGCGTCAAAGGGTTTCCAAGGCTGAAATCTTTAGGGAAGCAGACTAGCACATCTCTATCCCTTGGAGTGGTGGTGGGTTCGAACCACCATCTTTCAGTTAGCAGTTGTGCACTTTAACCACTGTGCCACCAGGGCTCCTTAATTGAGTCCTAGCACCTCGGATTACAGGCACAGCCAGGGCCCAGAAGCTTCCAGGTTTTCCTTTGTAAATTCCCTGTTTACCTAGAAACTACCCAGCTCAGAAGGAGCACCAGTGGTGCAGTAGTTAAGCGCTTGGCTGCTAACTGAAAGGTCAGCAGTTCAAACCCACCAGCTGCTCCAAGGGAGAAAGATGTGGCAGTCTGCTTCCGTAAAGATTTCAGCGTTGGAAACCCTATGGGGCAGTTCTACTCTGTCCCATAGGGTCACTGAGTCTTGGCATCAACTCAATGGCAATGGGTTTGGTTTTTGGTTTTACCCCGCTCAGTTGCCAGACAGGGGAGCTGGTTCATATTTGAATGAGGCTGCCCTAGGAAAGGGTGTGAGTCTGGGGACAGTACTTGCAGGTGTGCCGTGTTACCAGCAAAGCATTCTCCTCCACAGCCCAGCGCCCCATCCTGCTGATTCCCCATCTACTCAGACCCACCGCCTCCTGCCCAACTACCAGCTGTGGTTCAGGCCTGTGGAACAGGCGGTCTCCTCTCGATGGCTGTGCGACCCACCTGGAGAGCTGAGAACGGGAGGAGGAGGGAGCAGCATCGTCCTGATGTGAAAAATCTCCAGGTTTTCACAGAGTCAGATATTTGATTCAGTGTCTATTCTTCTTTCCCTTTCGATTTTGTTTTGTTTTTTGACTGTTCCCCTCTCTGACACCTCTCCCCACAGCAGCATTTACACACTCCTGTCTGCCCTGATCAGCACACCTGCTGCAGCAGGCTCATCAGTGGACCCTTCGTCAGGTGGGTGCTTCCCATGGCTGTGAGATGGGGCGGCCTAAACAACGGCTGTGCTCCAGTGAGGGAAGGGGGTGCTGGAACTTCTCAGACCCTCCCCAGTCAGTGCTCAGGGTCGGCCGAGCCTGGAAGCAAACCCAGCCCCCTCTCTGCCTCAGGATGGTCAGCGCCCCAACACACAGCAGGCATTGTGGAGTGTGGCCCTGTCCCGTGTCCCTTGTATTTCTCAAGGTGAAATTTCACCATCCTTCTGTCACCATTCATCTTCCCTTCCTTTTCTTCTCTCAACCCCTAATTTCCTCTTTTGTGAGTAGTAAAATTACAAAACTGGAAAATCCAAGCCCCTAACAGTTACGCTCAAGAGGAAAGAAGCAAAGAGAGGTTTATAACTTAGCGGTGCCAGTGCCTTTCGGTATACAAAAAATAAACAAGTAAAAATAAAATGAACACCGCTGCCTTTGAAAAGTTCATCAAATCAGTACAAAAATAAACATTATAAGCAAAATATCAGGCCATTATTACCATTTGAGGTTGAAACTTCCCGTGTCCTTCCCAAAGGTGACTTTTTATGGATGTTTTAATGAAATTAGCTCATCCATTTCTGAGTCAGGAAGCATAGATTAAGATCCAAATTTAATCGCTGAACTTTTTCCTAACTACACAGTGAAAACAAATTCTGGAAAGTGTTCAGAACTTCCTCTAAATTGTACAGTTTGAAGGGGTCACAAACTTTGGAATCCTAGACGGAGAGTGGTGATGGAGAAATCAGGCTTAGTGTTTTACGTAACTGCAGAAGTTACCGCATTCTCTTAGAGCCTGTGAGCAACCAAGGCCCACGGCACCGCAGCACAAGGGTGAGCCTCGCATGGCAGAACCCGCCTTCAGAGGCTCAGACGGACCTGGAAAGGGTATCCCTGCCTGCATCCATGGTGGCACTGGAGTCTGGGCCCAGCAGCTCCCATCACTGGAGGGCTTGGATTTGGTGGGAACACAGAATTCCTCTGCTTGTGTTTTATCCAGTGTCAAGAAGAGCTAGGCATTCAGTGGACCACAGCGGAGTTATCCCCTTGAACAGGCTGTAAGCAGCAGAACCAGAGCCTTTCTTGGGCTGCCAACTTCTGGTGTGGCTGTGCATCGCTGGTCAGAGAGGAGGCAGCCTGGCCACCATCCCCACCTGTTAGGGATTAAATTATGTCCCTCCTAATCCCTGGTACCTGTGACTTTGTTTGGAAACAGGATCTTTTAAAGCAGACTAGGGTGGGTCCTGACTGTCATGGATTGAATTGTGTCCCCCCAAAATATCTGGCAACTTGGGTAGGTCATGATTCCCAGTATTATATGATTATCTACCATTTTGTCATCTGACGTGATTTCCCTACGTGTCGTAAATCCTATCGCTATGATGTCATGAGTGGATTAGCGGCAGTTACAGTGATGAGATTTACAAGACTAGATAGTGTCTTAAGTCAATCTCTTGAGATAAAAGACAGAAGCGAGCAGAGAGACATGGGGACCTCATACCACCAAGAAAGCAGTGCCAGGGGTAGAGTGCGTCCTTTGGACCTGAGGCTCCTGCTCAGAGAAGCTCCCAGGCCAAAGGAAGACTGACGCATCACAAGGACCTTCCTTCAGAGCTGACAGAGGGAGAAAGCCTTCCCCCAGAGCTGGTGCCCTGAATTCAGACTTCTAGCCTAGTGGACTGTGAGAGAATAAACTCCTCTTGGTTAAAGCCATCCACTTGCGGTACTTCTGTTATAGCAACACTAGATGACCAAGACACTAATCTCAACTAAGTGGGGTCATATAAAAGAGGAGAGACACAGAGTTAGGAAGGATGACCACACGACAACAGAGGCAAATGCTGTTGCAAGTCAAGGAGCTCCAAGGATTGCTGGCCATCACGAGAAGCTGGGAGAGAACCAGGTGGCAGCTCCTCCCTCAGAGCCTCAGAAGGAATCGACACTGCTGATACCCTGATTTGGGCTGTGAGCCTCCAGAGCTGTGAGACCATAAATTCCTGTTCTTTAAAGCCTCCCACCTTGTGGTTTTCTGTTAGCCCAGGACACTGAGACATTATCTCACCGCCAGGAGGTCTGGTCTGTGTAGGCGTATCAGCATGAGAAAAGTGAACTAAGGGAGCCACTCCACCCAGGGCAGCCCCGACCTGGCCTGAGATCATACTCTATGTGTCCTTCTGTGACTGACTCATTCTGCCCAGCATGTCTCCAGGCCTACCCATGTTGTGGCATGTATCAGAACTTCTCTTCTCTTTGTGGCCGGGTAATAGTCCATTGCATGGATGGACCACATGTGGTTTATCCATTCATCTGTGGATGGACACAGTTAGGCTCTTTCTACCTTTTAGCTATTGTGACTAATGCTGCAATGAACACTGGTATACAAGTACCTGTTTGAGTCTCTGCTTTCAGTTCCTCTGGGTACATACCTAGCAGTATAATTGCTGGGTCATATGGTAATTCTATGTTTAATCTTTTGAGGAACCACCAAAATGTTTTCCACAGGGGTTCACCATTCTGCATTCCCACCAACAGTGTACGAGGGTTCCAATTTCTCCACATCCTCGCCAAATTTCCACAGCTCAGGATAAATACTGCCAATTGTTTTCCAAAAAGGCTGTGCTGATTAATGCCAGCACTGGCAATGAATGGGGAAGCCTGCCCTCCCCCCACCCTCCCTGGCCAATTACACATCAGTTTAAGTAACAAGCTGTGTTCCAGCACCCAGACCTGAAGATGGGGAATTTTTAGGCTCTGAACAAGCACATCTGAAGTTTGAACTGATCAATTAGAGATTTCTGAGATAATTCAGCCTCTGAAATTCAGGATCATTCCCAAAAAACTGCTCTGCAGGAAGTAATAAAAAATCCCTGTCATTGGAAAGGGCCACATGAACCAGAGACTACGTCTCCCTGAGACCAGAAGACCCAGATGGTGCCCAGCTACAACCGATGACTGCCCTGACTGGGAACACAACAGAGAACCCCTGAGGGAAGAGGAAAGCAGTGGGATACAGACCCCAAATTCTCATAAAAAGACCAGACTTAATGGCCTGACTGAGACTAGAAGGACCCCAGTGGTCATGGCGCCCAGACCTTCTGTTGGCCCAGGACAGGAACCATTCCTGAAGCCAATTCTTCAGACATGGATTGGACTGGACAATGGGTTGGAGAGGGTTGCTGGTGAGGAGTGAGCTTCTTGGATCAGGTGGACACTTGAGACTGTGTTGGCATCTCCTGCCTGGAGGGGAGATGAAAGGGTGGAGGGGGTTAGAAGCTGGCGAAAAGGACACGAAAACAGAGTGGAGGGAGAGAGTGGGCTGTCTCATTAGGGGGAGAGTAATTGGGAGTATGTAGCAAGGTGTATACAAGTTTTTATGTGAGAGACTGACTTAATTTGTAAACTTTCACATAAAGCACAATAAAAATTATATTAAAAAAAGAAATCAAGAGGCGCATTGCATTGAGTAAATCTGCTGCAAGGGACCTCTTTAAAGTGTTGAAGAGCAAAGATGTCACCCTGAAGACTAAAGTGTGCCTGACCCAAGCCATGGTATTTTCAATAGCATCATATGCATGTGAAAGCTGGACAATGAATAAGGAAGACCAAAGAATTGACGCCTTTGAATTGTGGTGTTGGCAAAAAATACTGAATATACCATGGACTGCCAAAAGAATGAACAAATCTGTCTTAGAAGCAGTAAAACCAGAATGCTCCTCAGAGGCAAGGACGGCGAGACTGCGTCTTACATACTTTGGACATGTTGTCAGGAGGAATCAGTCCCTGGAGAAGGACATCATGCTTGGCAGAGTACAGGGTCAGCAGAAAAGAGGAAGACCGTCAACGAAGTGGATTGACACAGTGGCTGCAACAATGAGCTCAAGCATAACAACGATTGTAAGGATGGCGCAGGACCGGGCAGTGTTTCGCTCTGTTGTGCATGGGGTCGCTATGAGCCGGAACCGACTCGACGGCACCTAACAACAACAACATATGTTAGACAAGCTTCATTTAGACATGAGTTATAGCACTGAGGACAGTGAATTTGCTGTAAATGAATCAGCAATATATATTAAATAAAGTGCCTTTAAAAAGAAACACACTTTTTCACTAACTAGAGGAATTCTAACTAGGGGAATTCACCAGCTAGATAGTAGACAAGGATCAACTTCAGTGAAGGGAAGGACAATACACAGTACAGGGGAGGTCAGCACAACTGGACCCATGCAAAAGCTGAGAAGTTTCCCCACATGCGAACACTTTGAGGGACAGAGTAGCTGGGGCTGGGGCCTGCGGACCACAGTTTCAGGGGACATCTAGGTTAATTGGCATAACAAAGTATATTAAGAAAATGTTCTGCATCTCACTTTGGTGAATGGCATCTGGGGTCTTAAAAGCTTTTGGGTGGCCATCTAAGATCTATCAATTGGTCTCATCCCACTTGGAGTGAGAGAAAATGATGAAAACTGAAGACACAGGAAAACGTTAGCCCAAGAGACTAAAGGACCACATAAACCAGACACCCCACTAGCCGGAGACCAGAAGAACTAGATGGTGCCCAGCTACCACCAATGATCAAACACAACGGAGGGTCCCAGATGGAGCGAAAGAAAAGTGTGGAGCAGAACTCAAATTCACGTAAAAAGACCAGACTTAATGGTCTGACAGAGACTGGAGGAAGCTCCAAAACTACGGCCCCCGGACGCTCTGTGAACCCACAGCTGAAACCATTCCGAAGCCCGCTCTTCAGAAAAAGATTAGACGGGACTATAAAACAAAAAATAATACACGTGAGGAGTGTGCTTCCTAATTCATTTAGATACATGAGACCAAACAGGCGGCTCCTGTCCGGAGGCAGAATGAGAAGGCAGGAAGGGGCAGGAACTGGTTGGAAGGACACAGCGAACCCAGGGCGCAAAGGGAGAGTGCGCTGTCACGTTGTGGGGACTGCAACTGATGTTGCAAAGTAATATGTGTATAAACTTTTGTATGAGAAATTAACTTGAGCTGTAAATTTTCACCTAAAACACAATAAATAATAATACAATAAAATAATTAAAAAAAAAAATCCCTGTCATTGAACACAGGGTAGAGAGCAGTGTTCTGTCACATGGTGCTGTCACATTGGGGGGGGGGCAGCAGCTAGGGGTACATAGCAAGGTGTGTATAAGTTTTTATATGAGAGACGGACTTGAATTGTAAACTTTCACTTAAAATGGAATTAAAAAAAAAAAATCCCCATCACCAGCAGGCAGTTTTTGGCCTGTCTTAGGCAGATACAGACAAGACCTCTGGGCAGCCCGGACCCCTCTGGGCAGCCCGGACCCCTGGGAGCAAGAAGCCAGAGCCCTTGTACCGTGTGGGGCCATGAGGAGAGACAGCTTGTGTGTGCTGTGGTGGGCAGCTGAGGCCCCTCCATCCCAGGAAGGCAGCAGGGTTCAAGCTGTCGCTGCAGCTCAGATTCGGAGCTCCCTCTTCCTCGTCTCCCCCCACGACTGCCGGGCACCACGGTCTCCCCACCACGCGCGGTCTCGGGCCTTCCACAGCCGCAGTGCAGCCGCCCCGCCGGTTTCACGAAGACGAGAGCAAGCCCAGGACTCAGCTGTCTTCTCGGGCCCCAAGAGCAGTCGCACAGACCCCTCCCACCTGTCCGCCTGGCCCACCAGCTCCTGCAGAAGGCACCGCCCAGAGTGGGGCGTGGGACGCGAGGGCAGCAGGGCCACACCAGACCGGCCACAGACCTGGGCCCCTGAGCTACGTGGTCACATCACAGGGGACGACGGGGCAGAGAAGTCACCTGGTGCTGCCACGTGACACACGGGCCCACCACCCAGCCCAAGGGTGCTGGGACCCCCCAATCTGCAGAGTCCGGGGTACTGAGGTTGGGGTGCGACCTGTCCAAAGAGCTGGAGGGGCTGGCCCCGTCTCACAGGGACTGCTCCTTGTAAGCCGGTGCGTGGCCCACGGGGACATCTGGTCAACCAGAGACCTGTGTGCCGGACCACAGGCCCCTTTATCGGAGCAGCCACAGCTCGAATCCTGCGCGATTGTGATCACAGAACTCATCCGCCACAGCTCTCAATGAATCAGTTCACTGGATGGGGAGTCACGCCATGAGGACACGTCCGCAGTTCCCCAAAACGCAGCTCCGCCTGGAGACACGCAGGCGCGGCACCCTCTGTCCACCCCGCGCCTGCACGCGCCCAGCCCGGGGCAGCGCGCTCGCCGGCACGCCTCACCCCTCCACGTCCGCCGGAAACGCGCGGCACGCCTCACCCCTCCGAGTCCAGCAGAGACGCCCGGCACGCCTCACCCCTCCGAGTCCAGCAGAGACGCCCGGCACGCCTCACCCCTCCGAGTCCAGCAGAGACGCCCGGCACGCCTCACCCCTCCAAGTCCGCCGGAAACGCTCGGCACGCCTCACCCCTCCGAGTCCAGCAGAGACGCCTGGCACGCCTCACCCCTCCACGTTGCCAGAAACGCCTGGCACGCCTCACCCCTCCAAGTCCGCCGGAAACGCTCGGCACGCCTCACCCCTCCGAGTCCAGCAGAGACGCCCGGCACGCCTCACCCCTCCGAGTCCAGCAGAGACGCCCGGCACGCCTCACCCCTCCGAGTCCAGCAGAGACGCCCGGCACGCCTCACCCTTCCACGTCCGCCGGAAACACTCAGCAGGCCTCACCCCTCCGAGTCCAGCAGAGACGCCCGGCAGCCTCACCCCTCCTAGTCCGCCGGAAATGCGGTCCGTAGGAAAACTGGTGTTACGTCTCTTGGTATAAGTCAAAGAACAAACATTTCTGGAGTCAATTTATCTTAATTCTACATAAAAAAAGAATTTGAAGAAGGCACCCTATGGGCTGAAGAACCGACAAAGGCTTTTTGTGATTTGTTTTAATCGGTGGCAAGCAGAGAACTAGTTCTTTTAATTTAAAAAAATAATCCTTTTTTAAGTCTCAGGCATCATTTAAACAGGCATTTTCGGACAGACCCCTGAAACGCACAGCAGGTTTCTGAAGCGCGCAGCACCCACGTGAGAACAGCGGCTGCTCCTGGCTCCCTGTTCCTTTGTGCTACTTTTCCCACCAAAATATTTCAAGGCTCAAGAACTTATATTTCCCCAGCACAAACAAGACGACTCCTGCTATCTTCCTTCCTTTTTAAAAAAGGAAAAGGTCTTGTTTTAAAACTGTCTTTTCAGGAGGTTGGTTGTGTTCTCGAAGTTTCCATTTTCTGGTGGCGCCCAGCACACACGCAGAAGCACAGCCTCAGACACCGGAAGCAGCGCAGCAAGAATTTAACCGGATTTCACCATCAGGATGCCTGGCTCTTCTGGAGTCAAATCACTGCTTGTTCTGTCTGAGTCTACAGGACGGGAAATAAAGAGTCTACAAGTTGTTGTTGTTGTTAGGTGCCATTGGGTCATTTCTGACTCATAGCGACCCTATGCACAACAGAACGAAACACTGTCCGGTCCTGCGCCATCCTCACAATCTTTGCTACATTTGAGCCCACTGTTGCAGCCACTGTGTCAGTCCACCTCGTTGAGGGTCTTCCTCTTTTCTGCTGACCCTGTACTCTGCCAAGCATGATGTCCTTCTCCAGGGACTGATCCCTCCTGACAACATGTCCAAAGTATGTAAGACGCAGTCTCACCATCCTTGCTTCTAAGGAGCTTACTGGTTGTACTTCTTCCAAGACAGATATGTTTGTTCTTTTGGCAGTCCATGGTATATTCAATATTCTTCACCAACACCACACAATTCAAAGGTATCAATTCTTCTTTGGTCTTCCTTATTCATTGTCCAGCTTTCACATGCATATGATGCGATTGAAAACACCATGTCTTGGGTCAGACGCACATTAGTCTTCAGGGTGACATCTTTGCTCTTCAACACTTTAAAGAGGTCCTTTTTTTTTTTTTTTTTTTTGGAGTAGATTTACACAATGCAATGTGTCTTTTGATTTCTTGACTGCTGCTTCCATGGCTGATGATTGTGGATCCAAGTAAAATGAAATCCTTGACAACTTCAATCTTTTCTCCGTTTATCATGATGTTGCTCATTGGTCCAGTTGTGAGGATTTTTGTTTTCTTTATGTTGAGGTGCAATCCATACTGAAGACTGTGGTCTTTGATCTTCATTAGTAAGTGCTTCAAGTCCTCTTCACTTTCTGCAAGCAAGGTTGTGTCATCTGCATAATGCAGGTTGTTAATGAGTCTTCCTCCAATCCTGATGCCCCATTCTTTTTCATATAGTCCAGCTTCTCGTATTATTTGCTCAGCATACAGATTGAATAGGTATGGTGAAAGAATACAACCCTGGCGCACACCTTTCCTGACTTTAAGCCAATCAGTATCCCCTTGTTCTGTCCGAACAACTGCTTCTGGATCCATGTAAAGGTTCCTCATGAGCACAATTATGTTCTGGAATTCCCATTCTTCCCAATGTTATCCATAATTTGTTGTGATCCACACAGTCGGATGCCTTTGCATAGTCAACGAAACACACGTAAACATCCTTCTGGTATTCTCTGCTTTCAGCCAGGATCCATCTGACATCAGCAATGATATCCCTCATTCCACGTCCTCTTCTGAAACCAGCCTGAATTTCTCGCAGTTCCCTGTCGATATACTGCTGCAGCTGTTTTTGAATGATCTTCAGCAAAATTTTGCTTGTGTGTGATATTAATGATATTGTTCTATAATTTCCACATTCGGTTGGATCACCTTTCTTGGGACTAGGCATAAATATGGATCTCTTCCAGTCAGTTGGCCAGGAAGCTGTCTTCTGTATTTCTTGGCATAGAGTCTACAAGAATCAGAGGCAAATTCCTAGGGTGGATGGGTGGGTGGGGGGCCAGAATACGTGGCAGAAACCTACCGCAAACTCTGAAGCCCTCGAGCCCAGTGACCCATCAGGGCTGTGGAGGGTGGTCATGCTCAAGGTTTCGCCAGTTCCGAGGACAGATGACTTTGAGCTATGGTTCCTCAAGCTGTTGACACAATGGGGCTGCCTCTCAGGTGCAGAAAGCCCCCTCCCTCAGGGCGCTCCTGATCCTCACAGCTCCTCACAGGAGTCCCGAGACCACTCAGTGTGGGTGAGGCCAGAGGATACTGTTTGGGGGAAAACTGAGATGTCTATCTTCCCCTCTCCTTAAATTTAGGACTCAAGGATTCTTTCAGCAGGTGATACAAAACAGGAAGGTGAGACAGCCCTGGATGAGGACAGCCCCCAACGAAGACAGGAGGAGGACAGCACAAGCATGAGAACAAGGACAGCCCCGGACAAGGACAGGATGAAGACAGGAGAAGGATGGCCCTGGATGAGGATGGCCCTAGACAAGGATGGCCCTGGACAAGGACAGGATGAAGATGGCCCTGGATGAGGACAGCCCAGGACAAGGACCATCCTGGGTGAGAACAGCCCTGGACAAGGACGGCCCTGAACGAGGACAGCCCCAGACAAGGATAGCCCTGGATGAGGACAGTAGGAGGATGGCCCTGGACTAGGACAGGATGAGGACAGCCCTAGAAGAAGACAGCCCTGGATGTGTTCAGGAGGTCCCTCCCTGCCCTAAATCCCAAGCTCCTACCCTCACCTGATGCTGGTGTGTGAGTCCCAGGGATCTACCAGGGCATCTCCCAAGAAGCCGCCTCCTGGCTCAGCCCCCCGCCCAGCCTAGCCCCAGCCCTACTGCCAAAAGCTGACCCTGAAATCACATTCATTACGGAGACATGAATATTCCCGGGAGCTAGAAGGTGCTGGAAGGAGCCAGCTATCCAGTCTAGACATAGGAAGGGCCATTCCTGAGGTGCCTGCATCTTAAGAGCATTTGGACCCAGGAACTGTGGATCCTTAAAGTTGGGGATAAAATCAATGGCATTTTTCTGAATGCCTTGGTATGGGAGTCAGGGCATCTGGGGGAAAACGAGGCCTCCTCCCTGCCCTGACCAGGGTGATAGTCCAACCGCAGACACTGCTGTCACAGCAGCGGACACCCTGCAGGAGCCAAGGGTAGGGACCAGCTGGGACTGGGCAAGGCCTTACTGTGCCAGGGAGATCCAACACCTCGTCACAGACCCCTGTGGCCTGTGGGAGATCTGATGGAGGGGAACATGCGTGGTTTCAGATCAGAGCTGCCTTCTGGGATGCAGGAAGCATGGGGGTGAGGGAGGTGGGCACCTGGAGCCCCAACCACATGAGCAGGGAGGGGTCCGGCGAGGGTTCACAGGGGAGTCACTGCAGGTCCCTCCAGAGTCAGCTCCGTTCTCTCTGGCTGAACTCCTGTACCTCTGTCTATCCAGATCCAAACGCATGTGTGAAGCCACAGCCCTTCTGTTGTCAAGGGGCCTGGGCTTGCCTGCTGGGCTGTCCTCCCCCACAAGACCACAAGTTTCGAGTGCAGGGACCGTGTCTTCTACTTTCCTGTGACCATTCCTTCACTCGACAGAGATCACTACACCTCCTGAGCACTGAAAACTATTCTAGCACCTTCTACATATGAGGCTCTGTATCACCACCTTTTACATATCAGGCACTGTTCTAGCACCTTCTAGATACCAGGTGCTATTGTAGCATCTTCTAGATACCAGGAGCTGTTCTGGCACCTTCTGGATACCAGGTGCAGCTCTCGAGGAATGGGGTGGGCTAAGCCTCTCTCTCCTCAAATTCACCTAGGAGGCTGCATTGGCCAGGAAGGGAATACTGACACCACCAGGAGAGAAGGATGGGAGCTAATCGTGGCCTCAGATAACTGCTCCGTTAGTGGGGGTGGGGGTAAGAGGTGGGGGTACAAGCCCCGTCCCCACGCCACTAAAAACTCTATGCAGCACCAGTTCCCACTCACACCCAACTGACCCAGGCCAGGTCTCTGTCTGCACCACAGAGATGTCCAGGGCCAGCCCTAGTCACTGTGGCCCATCATCTCACAGCCCGGCCACGGTCCCCCCTCGCCTGACCTGGTGGTTGCCTCCAAATTTCAAGCCCTCCCCCAACCCAGAGCAGGGACATAGTGCATTAAGAGTATTTCTTTCCTCTTGTTTCAAATACACAGGCCCCAAACCAAACCAAACTAAACCAAACCCATTGTAGTTGAGTCGATTTTGACTCATAGCAACCCTATAGGACTGAGCAGAACTGCCTCCTAGTTTCCAAGGAGCGCCTGGTGGATTCGAACCGCCAACTGTTGGTTAGCAGCTGTAGCTCTTAACCACTACGCCGCCAGGGTTTCCGCACAGGCCCCATTTTCCTTGAAATAAGCGGTTTGTGCCACCCCAGTCCCCGTGTGCCAGGAGGTTCCTCCGCCTCATGTCCCCACTGCCCTCCAGCCCCACCCCTGCCCTGCCTCCTCATGGTGAGGATGGGGACACAAAGACAGTGGGGGGGGGGTCAGGGCCACCTGCACCTCAGCTGGCTTTGCCTCTCGTCCGCCCCTCTGAGCCTCCAAGGGCCATGCCCCTCCCCTAATATCTCCCAGTATATCCCCATCAGAGGGTCCCAGTTCCCAACAGCTGACCAGCAGCATTTTCTGGGGCCATTACCCAGCCCCCATCCACACCCTTGACCCACTTGGTCGTCCCACCCCCATCCCAGCGCCCTACTCCCAGTGCCAGCCCTCTACCTACACTGGCCTCTGCAAGCCTGGAGCCTGGGCCCTCCGACACGGAGGTGATGCACACAAGTGCTTCCAGACAGATGGGGAAACCAAGGCCCACGAGGCTGAGGCAGCCAGGCTGGTAGGGCATCCCATTCCCTGCTCTATAATTACTGAGCCCCTTATGAGCGGGTGTGGGAGGAGGCAGAGGCCCTACACCCTACTGCGTGGAAAGGTGCTGGGGCCCAACACGGCTGCCCAAGGACCAGCTCCTGCTTCCTCCCCACTCGGGAAGCAGCCTGGTGCCTGGTGTGGGGCAGACTGCAGCTCACATGGCCCCTGGGGCAGCACCACCTGCATCCATCCACACCCACCAAGGCTTTGTGCAGCAGCTAGGGAATGTGTAGACAGCAGCTCTGAACCCTGCACGTGGAGCTGACCTCCTCGTTTGTCCCAGTCCCCACCACTCCCTATTGATACAACCTCCCACTTCAGGCATTTGTCTTACCTGCCTGGCCCTGAAGGATTTAAGCCCATGGCTTTGTGAGAAGTTCAGACTTAACTCAGGGTGAATAGGGGTAGTCATGGGATTTGAAGCAGGATGGTAGCAATCGAATTCTTTCTCAGGGGGCTTGGCCTGGGGCAGCAGAGCCAGGAACACCTACAGCCACTGCATAGAGGGGTCCCTGGGCTGGCAGAGCCATGGCACAGAGGGTCACCCAGGGGTCAGCAGCTGGACACTGGCTCCCCCATGCAGCTCGGCTCCCCCTTGCTCCAGGACAGGAGGTGCACACACCAGGCCACCCCAGCGAAGCAGGTGTAAGGCCCCTCACCCAAGGAGGTGCTCCAGACATGAGGGCATGACCAAAAAGCCCTGTGCACCCCACTTGCACACAAGGCAGGTCCTGTGTTCTGGGGAGAGGCTCCTGGGGGACCAGGGCTGGAACAGGTCCCAGACCTGACATTAGAGAAAACCCACACCTCGGTCAATTTCCAGCCAGGGAGGACAGGCCACCAGGCGGTCGGGGTCAGGCAGGGTGCAGAGGGAGGGTGCACAGTGTGCAACTCATGAGATGAACTTCACCTGATCATAGCCAGACTCAGGTGAGGCCGGGTGGACACAGATGAGACCCAGCTTGACTCAGGTGAGACTCAGGTAGATACAGGTGAAACCCAGCTAGACACAGGTGAGACCCAGGTGCAGGTCCTACCTTGGAAGAAGCTCTTCACTCTGAGGTAACTGACACTGAGGCGTAGGACGGAAAGCTTGTCCAGTTTGGAGATGATGTCAGGCGGAAACGGCAGGAGGCTGGCCAGGTGGTCCAGCTCGGCATTGAGGCGGTCCCGGTGCCGCTTGGAAGGATTGGACTTCTCGGACTCCAGGGCGGGCCTCCTGTGAAGAAATGGACCCGCCGTCAGACCAAAGCTTCCCTACCAGGCGCTTTGGACCCCATGGCCAGGCAGGCCTCATGGGCGCCATGGACCCCACGGTGGGACAGACCCCTTGGGTGTCATGGACCCCACGGTAGGATGGACCCATGATGGGACAGACCCCACGGAGGGTTGGACCCCACGGGTACCATGGACCCCACAGTGGGACGGACACCACAGCATGATGGGCCCCATGGTGGGATGGTCCCCACGAGGACCATGAACCCCATAGTGGGACAGGCCCCATGGTGAGACGGACCCCACAGCAAGGTAGACCCAATAGTAGGATGGACCTCAAGGCGGGAAACTGTCCTCTGAGCTCTCCAGCATGTGGAGTGTTGCTGATGGGACTAAATCTCACCAGCCCTAAAGATGTGCACACCAAGAAACTGCAACTGCTTACCTGCAGGTAAGGTAGAAAAACTGAGGATAAACTAGGGTAAGAACATGAGCTCAGAGCAAAGCTGCAGGCGTGGGTCCCACCCAGGGATTCCACCCTCCCTGGCTGTGTGATTCAGGGTCTTGGCCCCCTGGCAGTGAGACTCAGGGCACCTCTCTTGTTTATGGGGGAGCAGTGCCTGGCCCGGGGCTGTCTGGGCTAAAGAGTAGACACGTAAAACACCACCCATCTCCAGCCTCCTTCAGCCGGTCCTCGATGTCTAAACAAAACCAAACCCGTTCAAGAAGAAGGAAGAATTCCTCACAGTGTCAATATTCATGACCCTCAGGCCCGAGTCCCGCTGTGGAACCGGGGCAGATTGCCCAGTAAGCAAGGTAAGCACGGGCTTACTTGCCGCCCCTGTTGGGGATTGTAAATTTGAAAAGAGGCTTTGATTCTGTTAGGAAGATGCTGTGTGGTTGGGAGAGAGATAGATGCCAGCCATACCTAGAAGCAGAATCTTTGATGTGGTGAAAAAATGTGAAATATATCACTACAAGTGATCTGATAAGCAAGATAAGCATTGTGCCTGTTGGATAATCCACCCTTGTGTGGATCCCCCGCTCCTGTGTACTCTCAGACACCCCATTCACCCATGTGAGGAACCCCCACCCCTGTGCACTCTCAGACACTCCATCTATCCAGGTAAGGAATCCCCACTCCTGTGCACTCTCAGATACCCCATCCAGCCAGGGAGGAACCCCCATCCAGCCAGGTGAGAAACCTCCACATCTGTGTGCTCTCAGATACTCCATTCAGTCAGGTGAGGAACCCCCAACGCTGTGCACTCCCAGACACCCCATCTAGCCAGGGAGGAACCCCCATCCCTGTATGCTTTCAGACACCCATCCAGTCAGGGAGGAACCCCCATCCAGCCAGATGAGGAACCCCCAACCCTGTGCACTCTCAGACACCCATCCAGTCAGGCAGGAACCCCCATCCAGCCAGATGAGGAACCCCCACCCCTGTGCACTCTCAGACACCCATCCAGTCAGGGAGGAACCCCCATCCAGCCAGATGAGGAACCCCCACCCCTGTATGCTTTCAGACACCCATCCAGTCAGGGAGGAACCCCCATCCAGCCAGATGAGGAACCCCCACCCCTGTGCACTTTCAGACGCCCATCCAGTCAGGGAGGAACATCCACCCCATGTGCCTTCAGAAATGATGCCTGGTTGAGGTTCGAGGCTTGGCTCCTCTGACCCTCAGTTTCCTGTCCACACTGTAGAGCCAGGGTCTGAGGCGGGGGTGAGCCAGAACCTTGATGGCCCCAGACTGGCAGGGGCTCTTGCATCTGGGCACCCTGAGTCCCAGAGATGGTCGGACTGGCCTGCAGACCAGCTTTCTCTCACCAATAGACCCTGCCCAGGGTGACCCTCAGCCACCTTCCCAGAGGACGGCAGAAGTGGACCTGAATCCCCAGCCCGCCTTACAGCAAAGATCCCTCTGACATCTACTCCTCAGGCCCTCTGCACAGACACCAACTCACCCCATTATGGAGGAGAAATGGAGCACCAGGAGGTGGGTTTCAGACAATAGCCAACCCAGGTTCCACCCGCGTGGGCACACCTCCCCAAGGTAGGCTGCTGACTACTGTCTGTCCTCCCTTAAGTGAAAATAGAGAGCCAGGTGACCGTTCTGGAGAGGGGCAGTCCCGAGGGCACTGGTTGGGCACTGGCCCTGGGAGGGGGACCAACGGTCCAGGTATGGAACCCCCACCGCAGCTGACAGCCCCCCAGTTGCTTTTTTCTTTATCACTTGTCCTTATCAAACATGAGAGCAAAGTAGCCAAGTGTGTTTCCTTTTTGGCTTCTGATATCAGAAAATACATTGGGGGTGGGGAGGACAGGGTCCTGCTAGCTGCAGGGGCTCAGGTCTCTCTCACAAGTAAGTTCTGTCAGAAACCCCTCGGCACAAGCCCCTCTGTCTGTATCTGATGAATTGAGCCATATCCCAGTCACAGCATCGACAACAGGTCTGATGCCGATCATGAGGGTGGGGCCTCTTGGGACACTGCACCACACTGGGCACCACTAAGTGCATCAGCACTTGTTACAAGGCCTTCCTAATTCCCCATGAACCACTCTCCAGCTGCCCTGGGGAGCAGGCTTTCCCTTTCATTCTCATCTGTGTGTGATGTCTGAACTCTATGAATTTATATCACTTTCTCTGATTTTGGTTTTTTTTTTTTTTTTTTTGGTTCTCTGATTTATGCTTCTATGAATTAAAACAAAACAAAACTAATGTTATTAAAATTGTAAGAAGAAAAATAAGTCCCTTGAGCGGCCATGTCCTCTGCCCACCTGGGCTCACTGTCCCTTGTCCTCCACCTGCCTGGGCCCACTGCCCCTTGTTCTCCTCCTGCCTGGGCCCATTCCCCTTGTCCCCACATGCAGCCTTCACTCTGTTCCTGAGCAGGCCACACCTGGGGAGGGCTGCTCGTGAGCCACAAACCTGGGTCAGTCCCACCCAGTAGGGTTCATAAGACTCTCCAGAAGTCACCCACTTATCTCCCCAGATGGGATGGTACAAATGAGACATCCCTCAGGTCTTTCTACCCAGGACACCCGAGGGAAGACACTCGCCTGCTGAAGACACCGTGTCTGAAGGGATCAGCAAGTGTCTCTTTATTCCTTCAGATTTTCTCAGAAGGCCTGGTGCCTGTGATGTTGTGCCTGCCCACCCTGTCCCCAACTTCCACCCCTGTGGGCTGGGGCAGGAACCCCCAAGTGGAGGAGGGAAGGGTGGCAAGGGATGTGTGGGCCATGTAGAGGAGTAGTGCTCCTCTGAGTCAGCTGTGGACTGCAGTCCAGGGGAAAATATGGACTTTCAAGGAGGAAGCTCCAATCACCCAAGGCAGAGAAGACTCAGAAAGGGTGATAATGGTAAGGGGGCTCACCTCACACCCCATTAACACAGAACAGGTTAGGAGAAGCAACAAGTCAGCTCAGATAAGATGGATGGATAGATATAGACAGCTGCCATTGAGTCAACTCTGATTTATGGCAAGCTTATGTACATCAGAACAAAGCTCAGATGAAGGTAAGTTTAAAAGGAAGCCATGTAGCACCAAAAATATAAAACATCTATGAATTAATCTATCTCCAGGAGATAGAAAACCAAAAGGGAAGGACATGCTCAGCATTTCTCAAGTTGAAAGAGCTGAAGAAAATATTCAACCTTCGAGTTGTAACGGTGAAAGATTCTACAGGGAAAATATTAAATGATGCAAGAAACATCAAAAGAAGGTGGAAGGAATACACAGAGTCATTATACCAAAAAGAGTTGGTCAACATTCAGCCATTTCGGGAGGTAGCATATGATCAGGAACTGATGGTACTGAAGGAAGAAGTCCAAGCTGCTCTGAAGGCATTGACGAAAAACAAGGCTCCAGGAACTGACAGAATACCAATTGAAATGTTTCAACAAAAGGATGCAGTGCTGGAAGTGCTCACTTGTCTATGCCAAGAAAATTGGAAGGCAGCTGCCTGGCCAACCAACTGGAAGAGATTCATATTTATGCCTATTCCCCAGGAAAGTGATCCAACCAAATGTGGAAATTATCAATGTCATTAATATCACACACAAGTAAAAGTTTGCTGAAGATCATTCAAAAACAGCTGTAGCGGTACATTGACAGGGAACTACCAGAAATTGAAGCTGGATTCTGAAGAGGACGTGGAACCGGGGATAGCATCTGATGTCACATGGGTCCTGGCTGAAAGCAGAGAATACCAGAAGGATGCTTCCCTCTGTTTTATTGACTATACAAAGACATTCGACTGTGTGGATCATAACAAGTTATGGATAACACTGCGAAGAATGGGAATTCCAGAACACTTAATTGTGCTCATGAGGAACCTTTATATAGATCAAGAGGCGGTTGTTCGAACAGAACAAAGGGATACTGTGTGGTTTAAAGTCAGAAAAGGTGTGTGTCAGGTTGTATTCTTTCACCATACCTATTCAATCTGTATGCTGAGCAAATAATCCAAGAAGCTGGACTATATGAAGAAGAACAGGGCATCAGGACTGGAGGAAGACTCATTAACAACCTTTATTATGCAGATGACACAACCTTGCTTGCTGAAAGTGAAGAGGACTTGAAGCACTTACTGATGAAGATCAAAGATCACAACCTTCAGTATGGATTACACCTCACCATAAAGAAAACAAAAATCCTCACAACTGGACCAATAACCCACATCATGATAGATGGAGAAAAATTTGAAGTTGTCAAGGATTTCATTTTACTTGGATCCACAATCAACACCCAGGGAAGCAGTAGTCAAGAAATCAAAAGACACATTGCATTGGGCAAATCTGCTAAAAAAAAATCTCTTTAAAGTGTTTAAAAGGAAAGATCCCACCTTAAAGACTAACGTGCGCCTCACCTAGGCCACGGTGTTTTCAGTCACCTCACATGCATGCCAAAGTTGGACAATAAATAAGGAAGAACGAAGAAGAATTGACGCCTTTGAATTATGATGTTCGCGAAGAATATTGAATATACCACGGACTGCCAAAAGAACAAACAAATCTGTCTTTGAAGAAGCACGGTCAGAATGCTCCTTAGAAGCCAAGATGGCGAGACTATGTCTCACAAAGGGACATGTTATCAGAAGGGATCAGTCTCTGGAGAAGGATATCCTCATGCTTGGTAGAGGATTAGCAAAAAAGAGGAAGACCCTCAACAAAATGGAATGACACAGTGGCTGCAACAATGGGCTCAAGCATAACAATGATTATGAGGATAGTGCAGGACCAGGTAGTGTTTCGCTCTGTTGTACACAGGGTAGCTATGAGGCAGAACTGACTCTACGGCATCTAACAACAACATAAATAAATCTAAAAAAAAGGCACCTACATTGAAACTATAAAATATTGCTGAACATCTGATCTCTAAAATATACATGATACTGCAAAAACTCAACAGCAAAAAGACAAATAACCCAATTAAAAAATGGGCAAAGGATATGACAGACACTTCACTAAAAAAGACATTCAGGTAGCTAACAGATACATGAGGAAATGCTCACAATCATTAGCCATTAGAAAAATGCAAATCAAAACTATAAAGAGATTCAATCTCACTCCAACAAGGCTGGCATTAATACAAAAAATACAAAATAATAAATGTTGGAGAGGTTTTGGAGAGACTGGAACATTTATACACTGCTGGTAGGAATGTAAAATGGTACAACCACCTTGGAAATTGATCTGGCGCTTCCTTAAAAAGCTAGAAATAGAACTACCATACGATCTAGCAGTCCCACTCCTTGGAATATATCCTAGAGAAATAAGAGCCTTTACATGAACAGAGATATGCACACCCATGTTCACTGCAGCATTGTTTACAATAGAAAAAAGATGGAAGCAACCAAGGTGCCCATCAACGGACGAATGGTTAAATAAATTATGGTATATTCACACAATGGAATACTACGCATCGATAAAGAACAGTGAGGAATCTGTGAAACATTTCATAACATGGAGGAATCTGGAAGCCATTATGCTGAGTAAAATTAATCAGTTGCAAAAGGACAAATATTTTATGAGACCACTAATTAAGAACTTGAAAAATAATTTAAACAGAGATGAAAATATTCTTTGATGGTTATAAGAGTGGGGAGGGAGGGAGAGAGAGGGGTTTTCGCTAATTAGATAGTAGACAAGAACTATTTTAGGTGAAGGTAAAGACAACAGCCAAAGACAACACACAATACAGGAGAGACCAGCATAACTGGACTAAACCAAAAGCAAAGAAGTTTCCTGAATAAACTGAATGCTTTGAAGGCCAGCATAGCAAGGGCGGGGGCTTAGGGACCATGGTTTCAGGGGACATCTAAGCCAATTGGCATGATAATATCTATTAAGAAAACATTCTGCATCCCACTTTGGAGAGTGGAGTCTGGGGTCTTAAACACTAGCAAGCAGCAATCTAAGATGCATCAATTGGCCTCAACCCACCTGGAACAAAGGAGAATGAAGTACACCAAAGATGCAAGGTAATTATGAGCCCAAGAGACAGATAAGGGCCACATAAACCAGAGACTACATCAGCCTGAGACCAGAAGAACTAGATGGTGCCTGGCTACAACCGATGACTGCCCTGACAGGGAACACAACAGAGAACCCCGGAGGGAGCAGGAGAGCAGTGGGATGCAGACCTCAAATTCTCTT
This sequence comes from Loxodonta africana, assembly GCF_030014295.1. NCBI lineage: Eukaryota > Metazoa > Chordata > Mammalia > Proboscidea > Elephantidae > Loxodonta > Loxodonta africana. Next base: position 347,083 of record NC_087343.1, on the reverse strand, counting down.
AAAAACACCAGGCTTAATGGTCTGACTGAGACTAGGACCTCAGAGGTCATGGTCCCCAGACCCTCTGTTAGCCCAAGACAGGAACCATTCCCAAAGCCAACTCTTCAGACAGGGTTTGGACTGGACAATGGGATAGAAAATGATGCTGGGGAAGAGTGAGCTTCTTGGATCAAGTGGACACATGAGTCTATGTGGGCAGCTCCTGTCTGGAGAAGAGATGAGAGGGCGGAGGAAGTCAGAGGCTGGCCCAATGGACATGAAAATAGAGAGTGGAGGGAAGGAGTGTGCTGTCTCATTAGAGGGAGAGCACCTAGGAGTATATAGCAAAGTGTATATAAGTTTTTGTATGAGAGATTGACTTGGTTTGTAAGCTTTGATGTAAAGCACAATAAAAATGTTAAAAAAAAGAAAAAAAATATTGCTGAAATAAATCTTAAAAGACCTAAAAAAAAAAGAAAGCTATATCACGTAAATGGATTGGAAGATTCAGTATTGTTAAGATGGCAATTCTCTTCCATCTTGGGTTGTTTCCATATTTTGGCTATTGTGGGTAAAGCTGCAGTGAACATTGGTGTATGCATACCTGTTTGTTTCCTGCTTTCAATTCTATAGATTCAATGTAATCTCAATTAAAATTCCAACAGACATTTTTATTGAAATTGACAAGCTGCTTCTAAAATTTACATGGAAAAACAAAGGACCTAAAATAACCAAAGGAATTTTGAAAAAGGAGAACAAATTTGGAGGATTTATCCTACTGATTTTAAGCCTTATCTAAAACTATAGTATTAAAGAGTATTTGGTGTTAGAGAAAAGATAGATACATAGATCAGTGAAGCAGAACAGACAGTCTAGAATAGACGTATATGTTTTTGATCAATCGATCTCACAAAGATACTAAGGTGATTCAATAGGGAAAGGAAAGTTTCCTCCAATAAATGATGCTACATTAAATGGATATTCATTTTTTTTTAAAAAAGAACATTAGCCCTTACCTCACACAATACCCCAAAATTGACTCCAAATGGACCATAGACATAAATGTAAAGCCTACTATAAGCTTTTAGAAGAAAATATATAAGAAAATCCTTGACACCTTAGAGAAGTCATGGAGCTCTCAAGTCACAGATAAAATGGACCTTAAGAGAAAACAATTCATAAACTGTTCTTCATAATTTTTTAAAATTGTCCCTTGAAAGTCACATTGTTGTTGTTAGGTACCATCCAGTTGGTTCCCACTCATAGCGACCCTATATACAGTAGAAAGAAACACTGCCTGGTCCTCCACCATCCTCACAATAGTTGTTATGCTTGAGCGCATTGTTGCAGCCACTGTGTCAATCCATCTCATTGAGGGTCTTCCACTTTTTCGCTGACCCTCTACTTTACCAAGCATAATGTCCTTCTCCAGGGACTGGTCCCTCCTGATAACATGTCCAAAGTATGTGAGAGGAAGTCTCACCATCCTTGCTTCTAAGGAGCATTCTGGCTGTATTTTTCCAAGACAGGTTTGTTTGTTCTTCTGGCAGTTCATAGCATATTCATTATTCTTCAAAAACACCTTAATTCAAAGCCATCAGTTCTTCTTCGGTATTCCTTATTCATTGTCGAGCTTTGCATGCATATGAGGCGAATGAAAACACCATGGCTTAGGTCAGGCACACCTTAGTCCTCAAAATAACATTTTTTAAACACTTTAAAGAGGTCTTTTGCAGCAGATTTGCCCAACACAACACGTTGTCTGATTTCTTGACTACTGCTTCCATGGCCATTGATAGTGGATCCAAGTAAAATGAAATCCTTGACAACTTCAATCTTTTCTCTTTTTATCATGTTGTTGCTTACTGGTCCAGTTGTGAGGATTTTTTTCTTTATACTGAGGTGGAATCCGTACTAAAGGCTCTAGTCTTTGGTCTTCATCAGTAAGTGCTTCGACTCCTCTTCACTTTCAGCAAAGTGGTGCCATTTGCATATCACAAGTTGTCCATGAGTCTTCCGCCAATCCTGATGGCAAGTTCCTCGTATAGTCCAGCTTCTAGGATTATTTGCTCAGCATACAAATTGAATAAATATTGTGAAAGGATAAAATCCCAAAGTACACCTTTCTTGACTTTAAACCACAAAATATTCCCTTGTTCTGTTCGAATGATGGCCTTTTTGTCTGTGTACAGGTCATGAACACTTTTAAGTCGTCTGGAATTCCTATTCTTTGCAATGTTATCCATAGTTTGTTATGATCCACACAGTCAAATGTTTTTGCACAGTAAATAAAACACAGGTACACATCTTTCTGGTATTCTTTGCTTTTAGCCAAGATCCATCTGATATCAGCAATGATATGCTTTGTTCTGTGTCCTTTTCTGAATTCAGCTTCAACTTCTGGCAGTTCCCTATCAATGTATTGCTGCAACTGCTTCTGGATTATCTTCAGCAAAATTTTACTTGTGTGTGATATTAATGATATTGTTTGATAATTTCCACATTCTGTTGGATCACCTTTCTTTGGAATGGGAACAAATATGGATTCTTCCAGTTGGTTGGCTACACAGCTATCTTCCAAATTTCTTGGCACAGACCCCATGCGTCTGTCAGTTTGTCATACTGTGGTGGCTTGCATGCTGCTCTGATGCTAAAAGGTATGCCACCAGTATTTCAAATACCAGCAAGGCCACTCGTGGTGGACAGGCTTCACAGAGCTTCCAGACGAAGACAGACTAGCAAGAAAAAACTGGTAGTCTAATTCTGAAAAAAAATTGGCCAGCAAAAACATTATGGATAGCAGCGGAACATTATCTGATATAGTACCAGAAGATGAGTCCCTCACATTGGAAGGCACTAAAAATATGACTGGGGAAGAGCTGCCTTCTAAAGATAGGGTCGACCTTAATGACATGGATGGAGTGGAACTTTTGAAACCTTCATCTACTGATGTGGCACGACTCAAAATGAGGAGAAACAACTGCAAACATCCTTTAATAGTCAGAATATGGAATGTACGAAGTATGAATCTAGGAAAATGGGAAATCACCAGAAATGGAACGCATAAAGATCAATATCCTAGGCATTAATGACCTCAAATGGACTGGTATTGGCCATTTTGAATTGGATAATCATATAGTCTACTATGCTGGGAATGACAACTTGAAGAAGAATGGCATTGCATTCATTGTCAAAAAGAACATTTCAAGATCTATCCTGAAGTACAATGCTGTCAGTGATAGGATAATATCCATCTGCCTACAAGGAAGACCAATTAATAAGACTATTATTCAAATTTACACACCAACCACTGAGGCCAAAGGTGAAGAAATTGAATATTTTACCACCTTCTGCAGTCTGAAATTGACCAAACATGCAATCAAGATGCACTGGAATGCAAAAGTTGGAAACAAAGAAGAAGGACTGGTAGTTGGAAAAAATGGCCTGGTGACAGAAACAATGCCAGAGATCACATGATAGAATTTTGCAAGACCAACGACTTCTTCACTGCAAATACCATTTTTCAACAACATAAATGGCAACTATACACGTGGAACTCACTAGATAGAATACAGAGGAATCAAATCGACTATACCTGTGAAAAGAGATGATGAAAAACCTCAAAATCATCAGTCAGAACAAGACCAGATGCTGAATGTAGAATAGACAATTGCTCATATGCAAGTTGAAGCTGCAGAAAATTAGAAAAAGTCCACAAGAGAAACGGTATGAGCTTGAGTATATCCCCCCTGAATTTAGAGGGTATCTCAAGAATAGATTTGACGCACTGAACACTAATGACCAAAGAGCAGACAAGCTGTGAAATGACATCAAGGACATCATACATGAAGAAAGCAAGAGGTCATTAAAAAGACAGGGAAGAAAGAAAAAACCAAGATGGATGTCAGAAGAGACTCTGAAACTTGCTCTTGAACTTAGAGTAGTGTCATGCATTGAATTGTGTCCTCCAAAACTATCTGTCAACTCAGCTAAGTCATGATTTCCAGTATTGTATGCTTGTCTACCATTTTGTCATCAATATGATTTCCCTATGTGTTGTAAATCCTATCACTATGATGAAAAGAGATGGATTAGTGCCAGTTCTATTGGTGAGATCCACAAGATTAGATAGTGTCTTAAGCCAATCTCTTTTGAGATATAAAAAAGAGAAACGAGCAGAGAGACTTGAGGACCCATACAACCAAGAAAGCAGTCCCGGGAGCAGAGCACATCCTTTGGACTCGGGGTTCCTGCACGGAAAATTTTCTAGGCCAAGGGAAGACTGATGACAAGAACCTTGCTCCAGAGCCTACAGAGAGAGAAAGCCTCTCCCGGAGCGGGTGCCCTGAATTCAGACTTCTAGCCTACTGGACTCTTTGTTAAAGCCATTCACTTGTGGTATTTCTGTTAGAGCAGCACACTAGACAACTAAGACAAGTAGCTAAAAGGAAGAAATGATGAAGTAAAAGAGCTGAACAGAAGATTTCAAAGGGTGGCTCGAGAAGAGAAAGTGAAGCATTATAATGACATGCACAAAGACCTGGAGTTAGAAAACCAAAAGGCAAGAACACACTCAGCATTTCTCAAACTAAAAGAGGTGAAGAAAAAATCCAAGCCTCGAGTTGCAATATTGGATGATTCCGTGGGCAAAATATTGAATGATGCAGGAAGCTTCAACAGAAGATGGAATGAATACACAGAGTCACTGTACCAAAAAGAATTGGTCAGTGTTCAACCATTTCAGGAGGTAGCATAGGATCAAGAACCGATGGTGCTGAAGGAAGGAGTCTAAGCTGCTCTGAATGCATTGGCGAAAAACAAGGCTCCAGGAATTGACAGAATACCAATTAAGATGTTTCAACAAACAGATGCAGTGCTGGAGGTGCTCACTTGTCTAATGGGAAGAGATCATTGTCTATGCCAAGAAAAGTCACATTAATAAAATGAAAAGATAAGTCACAGGTTGGAAGAAAATATTTGCAAAAATAATTTACATCCAGAAAACGTAAAAAGCTCTTACAACTCAAAAATAAGAAAACAAACAGCCCAATACAAGAATAAGCAACATTTCACCAAAGAAAGATATATGGTTGGCAAATAAGATGCTCAACACCATTAGTCACTAGGAAGCCTGGTGGTGCAGTGGTTAAGTGCTTTGCTGCTAATCAAAAGGTTATCAGTTCAAACCTACTAGCCGAAGATTACAGCCTTAGAAACCCTACGGGGCAGTCCTGCTCTCTCCTATAGGGTTGCTATAAATCGGAATGGATAATGGGTTTGAGTTTAAATACAAATTAAAACTCTGGTGAGATATCACCACGACCAATTGAATGGCTAAAACTAAAGACTGGCCACACAGAGTGTTGTTGAGAATATAGAGGAGCCGAAATTTTCATGCTCTTCTGGTGGGATGCAAAGTGGTACAACTACTTCGGAAAACAGTTTGGTGGTTTCTTAAAAAGTTAAACATACACATACCGTATGACCCAGCCATTCCACTCCCATATTTACCCAAGAGAGATGAAAGCATATGCCCGTACAAAGATCTGGACACAAATGTTCATAGCAATTTATTTGTAACAGCCCCAAACTGGAAACAACACAAATGTCCTTCTATAGGTGAACAGATAAATTTGGTGCATCCATACAATGGAACACTCCTTAGCAATAGAAAAGAAACAAACTGTAGATGCACACAAAACAAGGATAAACCTCAAAGTCATCATGTTGAGTGAGATAACCTGACAGAAGGGGCACATACTGTATGAGTCTGTTTATATGACATTCTAGAGAAGGTGACAGAAAGCAGGCCTGGGGAGAGAGAGGAAAGGGGGAAGGAGAGTAAGCAGTGTTAGTACACTTGGCTGTGGATGGTTTCACAGGTTCACACGTGAATCAAAATGGATTGGACCGTACACTTTAAATATGTGGTTTGTGGAGATAAATTATACCTCCACACAGATGAAAATTGCAAACAGGAGGAGGGAAACCCACAGCTTCCAGGCCATCTCGAGCTAACGTTGTCCCCCCAGGAAGACTCGGATCTGAGGACATGGCTTGGAGCATCCAGCACGCAGGGGCTGGAGTATGCTGCGGGTGCAGGATCACCTACTGCGCCACAAAGTGATGGTAATCAAGACTGTGGTGTTGGCAGAGATGGATTACCTGGTAAACAAGGTAAGCAGAGGCTTGCTTGTGCTTACTTACTAATCTGTGGTACACAATTGCACATGGGTTTCACCACATCTTTGATGTGTGAAACCCAGTTGTGGTGAGACTCACGTGAAATTGTTCACTACAGATTAGTAAGTAAGCACAAGTAAACCCATGCTTACCTTGTTTACTGGGTAATCCACCTCTGTCAGGGATTGGAAATTTGAAAAGAGGCTTTGATTCTGTAGGGAGGTGCTGTAGGGTTGAGAGAGAAACAGGTGTCAGTCATACCTAGAAGCAGAGTCTTCGATGTGGTGAACAAATGTGAAATTGTTCACTACAGATGATCAGCTAAGCAAGGTAAGCACGGTGCTTACCCTAATCTGCCCCTAGGTGATGGCGAAGGAGCAGACCGTAGATCTTGGAACAGACTGTTTCTGAATATCAAAGGACACCTTAAGTAATATTAAAACTGGGGAAAGGTATTTGAAATTCATTCCAGAGTTGATCGCAGTAGTACAAAACAAACCTATAAATCAAGAAGCACGAAACACCACCAATTGAACAGGAAAGTGAGCAAAAGGTATAAACACAGGCAGTTCACAGAAAAGGAAACAAAATGGCTGTCAAGCCTCACTTGGGATAAGAGAGTGAAATGTGAACGACCAAGAGAAGGCCGTTGGGCTGGGCGCGGGGATAGGGGCTCCGCACACCGGGGACTTTAGGCCAGCTCAGCCTCTTATGGTGGGCAGTTTGGTGATATCTTTCAAAACTACAAATGCCCGCGTCCTGTGACTGGACAGTTCCACCTCCAGGAATTTACACCCCCCACCCCCACCTCCAACACGTGAATGTCGAGTCTGGGACTTGATTTTACCCTCCACTCAAGGGAATAGCTTGCTTCTGTCTTGTAGTTGTGGCATAAAACGCTTGACTCCTGCATTGCAGACAAAGGGATAAGACTCTGACGTGGCACAGAGCCGGAGCACCAGCGTGTCTGTCCCTGTCCCAGGACCCACGGGCGACGCGGCAGGCCAGGCGGGTCTGCCAGCGAGCAAGCAGCTAGCGGGCCTGCTCCACCAGTGGAAGAGACCCACCACCCGCTCCCTGGGGCTGCTCATTGCAAACACCCTAGGAGGGGCCCAGTCGGGAGCGCCTGGGGCTCGGATGCCCAGGGACACACAGGAGCGACGCTCGGAGCCCACGCAGACTGCCTCGCCCAACGGTGTGCGCGCAAAGTGACGTCCAAGGTTGACCACACGATGTCCGCGTGACAAGAGGCTGGAAACATCTAAGCAGGCGTTAGCTGAGGCAGTTACAAAATATCCTGACACCGCACTGCTGAAGAAAGGCGCCCTGACGTGGCACTGCAGACCTTCTGGGAAATAGAAACCATAAAAGCACGAATTGGCTCCCGTTCCTCCCTGGCTCGCCCGCCACGTGCGCCATGAATGAGACCAGGACACTGGGCCTGCAGGCCTGGCGTGAGGCTGTTTTCTACTCCATGTGACAAACATATTTACCAAAACAAATCTGTCAGGCACAAACGCTTCACCAGGAGCCACGCCCCTGGAAGCCCTCAGCCCCTCCCGTGTGCCCTCGTCCACCTGTCCTGCCCTACCTGGGGCGTCAGCCACAGAACACCCCAGCTAGTGCCCCTCCGCACCCTGCAGGCCACAGTTGCGCCAGGTGCCAGCACCCAGCCCCCACACACCCCAGCACTACAGCATCTCAGCAGGTGACTGTGGGAGCCCCGAGTCAGCGATCCTGGGCTCTCCCTCTGAAATGGGATGGTCTGTGTGCCACAGGGTCATCATGGACTGGACAAGACAGCATAAAGGACCCTGCCCCAGCGCCTATGGATAGAGACTCCCTGCGCCGGGAGAGGGGAGCTCCCGCAGGACAGAAAGAGCCTCCCTGGGCAGGTGACCCCCTCATCCCTACACATTCTCAGAGCCAGCGCTGACCAACAGTCATGGATGTTCCTAGACATGGAGGAGGAGAACCCAGAGGAGGTGGGCAAAGGGCGGCACCAGGCTGCCCCCACCCTGAGGGACCAGCTGTCCTTCCACTGGCAGCCCAGTTCTCTCAGCCCTCATGCCACCAATGCGAGTGGATCAAATCCACCTTCTACTCAGCCTCTCTGCCCAGGGGAATGGCAGACGCTTCACCTGTGTCTGGCAGGTGGGCCCCATTCCTGGGAGCCCCAGTCACAGGCACAGAGAGCTAGACACACACGGACACACACACACCTACACAGGCGCACAGACCTACACCCACACCCACACATACAAATCTACACGTGGACACACACAGACATGGATACTCACACCCATTGACAGAGTCTCAGTGGACACATACATGTGGGACCCCGTACGAGGAGCCCAAGGAGGTTCAAATTTTCCTGAGGAAGCTGCTCCCTTCCCCAGAGGCCCTCACCCCTGCTACGCTTCGGCCTCACAGCCCACATTCACAAGCTCCAGGAATAGAGCAAGCCGGTCAGCAGGGGTCCGGTGGCCCCTCACACTGATGGCAGAAAGGTCTGCCTGTGCCAGGCCTCCTTGTCATTTGCCAGTGAAATTCGAAAAGCAACTTGGTGACGTTTCCCCAGGGGCGGGTCCAAGGGGAACAAGGCCGAACAAAAGGGCCCAAGGACGCGTCCTTCTCAGGGTGGGCACTGGGCCAGAACCAAGCAATGCGTGACCCTAACGGGACCTTCTCATCAAAGTTGGCAGAGCAACCCAAATCACAGCGCCACACAAACTCATCAGGAGAGGGACAACCAGTGCTGTAAGGACGGCTCCACAGGGGCGGCATACGGAGATGGGGAGCAGGCATGAAGGATGGATGCCCCATGGCCCGGCCCTTGCTCTCTGCAACCCACCTGCCCCCCGCCTTCGGCCTGTACAGATCTGGCACCCTGCAGAGCCGCCAGAAGGAGACAAACCCCTCCCACCTCACTGAATCCCTAAAACCCGCTTTTTCACTGAAAACACAAATACCATCCTCCATTAATCACAATCAGTACAAACAGAAAATGAGATTCCTCACTGTTTCTGAATGGGCTTTCTCCTCTTCCTTCCTGCGTACAGACACTCCCCTGGTGGGATCATCGTCTTTGGCCCTGAAAGAGAAAGTAGGTGTCATGTTGGTCGCACTGAGAGAGCCTGGCTCCTCACAGCTTCCTGGCCACCCGGGGCAGGACACCAGCAGGGCACTCGGCCTTCACAGGCGGCCTTACAGGTGGGCCTGAGCCTACTCCCCTCACCCTCCGGAGAGTCCAGTGTGGTGACCTCAGGGACATCTGGAATGATACCTGCAGACACAAGCCATTCACACCTGTGTGTCACTGTGGTCAGAAGGGGCTGGGAGGGCCCACAAGGACACGCTACTTGGCATACCACACTCTGTCCCTCCCACCTCAGGCCCCATGGCAAGTCCCTCCATGGGCCCTTGTTCCCCACCATTGTCACCATGCTCATATGGGGACGGAAGTCCTGCTCTTGAGCTGGGCTCTGGGACACTCTCAGCAGGTAGGAATCCTGAGCTTCTAATCAGAAAGTAAGACCTACAGTAAGGGTGTCTCAGGCAGGACTCAGGCTCTGAGGTAGAGTCTACCCTCCAAAGCGCTGAGTCAGCTTGGAGAAGGCTCTCGAGGCTGGAGCTTCCCCCTCTGTTGTCTCTGTGGCAGGTCATCTTTCCCCCTCTGTGCCTCTGTGGCCTTTATACTACCGGGCCAGCAGATTCTTCTTCTCTACAAGAAACCTCTGGTTCAACTCTGCAAAGCCTGACTTGATCTCTAAGCCACAGCTGCTCCCAGCCTGGCCGACTGCTCCCAGCCTGGCCGACTGCTCCCAGCCTGGCTGACCGCTTCCGCCTGCCGAGCAGCAGGGGTGGGCACAGGGGCATGTATCCAAGCAAGGCTGCTGATCCCATGTTTTTTGCCACGAGCTTCCAGCTCGCTCACCCCCACCCAGGGCGACATTGCCTGGGGCAACGCGCCCTCCTGCCACAGAATGACTTTTCCATGTAATGAGCATCTTGCTGACCTGCAACGAGGGACCACATCAGCTCTGGATGCCAGAAGAGGTTGCGAAGCCTGCACCCACAGCCTGGAAGAGGGGCAGACTCAGACACACAGTTTCCACGCTGGGCAGAAAGTGTGTGAGAATGACAGGAATGTGCCATGGGCCCACTTTGAACATAAAGATATAGGTTGGTAAAAACCATATGGATAGAAAAAGATTCATCATGCAAACACTAATTGAAAGAAAGCTGGATCAAACAAACAAACAAAAAAAACCAAACCCTTTGCCACTGAGTCGATTCTGAGTCATAGGGACCCTATGGGACAGAGTAGAACTGCCCCATACGGTTTCCGAGGAGTGCCTGGTGGAATCAAACTGCCAACCTTTCGGTTAGCAGCCATTGCGCTTAACCACTACGCCACCAGGGTTTCCAAAGCTGGATTAGCTATGTTAATATCAGACAAATTAGACTTCAAAATGAGGAACATTACTAGGGACAAAGAGGGAGATTGTTGTCGTTAGGTGGTGTCAAGTCAGTTCCAACTCATAGTGACCCTATGCACGATAGAGCGAAACACTGCCTGTCCTGCACACTCCTCACAATCGCTATGTTTGAGCCCATTGTTGCAGCCTCTGTGTCAATCCATGTTGTCCAGGGTCTTCCCCTTTTTCATTGACCCTCTACTTTACCAAGGATGATGTCCTTCTCCAGGGACTGGTCCCTCCTGATAACATGTCCAAAGTATGGGAGACAAAGTCTCACCATCCTTGCTTCTAAGGAGCATTCTGGCTGTACATCGTCCAAAACAGATTTGTTTATTCTTCTGTAAGTCCTTGGTATATTCAATATTCTTTGCCAACACCATAATCCAAAGGCATCAATTCTTCTTTGGTCTTCCTTATTCATTGTCCAGTTTTTGCGTGCATATGAGGCGAATGAAAGTACCATGGCTTGAATCAGGCACACTTGAGTTCTCCAAGTGTCATCTTTGCTTTTGAACACTTTAAAGAGGTCTTTTGCAGCAGATTTGCCCAATGCAATGTGTCCTTTGATTTCTTGATTGCTCCTTTCATGGGTGTTGATTGTGGATCCAAGTAAAATGAAATCCTTGATAACTTCAATCTTTTCTCTGTTTATCAGGATATTGCTTATTGGTCCAATTGTAAGGATTTTTGTTTCCTTCATGTTGAGGTATAATCCATAATGAAGGTGATAGTCTTTGATCTCCAGTAAGTGCTGCAAGTCATTTCACTTTCTGCAAGCAATGTTGTGTTATCTGCATATTGCAAGTTGTTAATGAGTCTTCCACCAATCCTGATGCCACATTCTTCTTCATATAGTCCAGCTTCTCAGATTATTTGCTCAGCATACAGATTGAAAAAATATGGTGAAAGGATACAACCCTGACACACGCCTTTCTTGATTTTAAACACGCGATATCCTCTTGCTGTGTTCGAATGGCTACCTCTGGGTTTATGTATAGGTTCCACATGAGAACAATTCTGGAATTCCCATTCTGTGCCCTGTTATCCATAATTTGTTATGATCCAAAACAGTCAACTGTTTTTGCATAGTCAATAAAACACAGGTAAACTTCTTTCTGGTATGCTCTGCTTTCAGCCAAGATCCATCTGACGTCAGCAATGATATCCCTCATTCCACGTCCTCTTCTGAATTTGTATTGATATTCTGGCAGTTCCCCGTTGGTGTACTGCCTCAATAGCTTTTGAATGATCTTCAGCAAAATTTTCCTTGACTGTGATATCAATAATATTGTTTGATAATTTCAAATTTTGTTAGATTACCTTTCTTTGGATGGACACAAATACGAATCTCAGTCAGTTGGCCAGGTAGCTGTTTTCCAAATTTCTTGGCATACACTAATGAGCACTTCCAGCATTGCATCCATCTGTTGAAACATCTCAGTTGGTATTCCATCAGTTCCTGGAGCCTTGTTTTTTGCTGATGCCTTCAGTGCAGCTTGGACTTCTTCCTTCAGTACCATTGGTTCTTGATCATATGCTACCTCCTGAAATGGTTGAACATCAACCAATACTTTTTGGTACAGTGATTCTGTGTATTCCTTCCATCTTCTTTAGATGCTTCCTGCATCATTCAATATTTTGCCCACAGAATCATTCGATACTGCAACTCAAGGCTTGATTTTTTTTTTTTTCCAGTTATTTCAGCTTGAGAAATGTTGAGTGTGTTCTTCCGTTTGGGTTTTCTAACTCCAGCTCTTTACACATTTCATTATAATACTTTATCTTCTCAAGGTGCCCTTTGAAATGTTTTGTTCAGCTCTTTTATGTCCTGATTTCTTCCATTACTTTAGCTACCCTATGTTCAAGAGCAAGTTTCAGAGTCTCTCCTGACATCCATTTTTGGTCCTTTTTTTTTTTTTTTTAAACAATTTCTTTTATAAGGATCAGCACAAAGCTGGTTCCTATGGGGTGGGGGGAGCCTGTTGTTGTCGAGTCAATTCTGATTTATAGTGACCCTGTAGGTCCTATGAGGTGGAGGTTAAAGATGTCCCAAATGTCCAACTCTTCCAAGCTGCTGTACCACTCCATCATCTCTAACATCAACTACTGCCTCTCCTCTCAGTACTCTCCCTCCTGTCTTTGGGTTCCCTAATTCACTACAACATCTCACAGAGCTCACGAACCATATAAAGGAGATAGCTCCTGCAGGTGTGAAGGCTGGAAAGTCCTAAATTCATGGGTCAAGCATGGGCTCCTCCCTGGCCCTCAATCTCTGCCCAGAGGCACTCAGCTTTCTCATTCCAAGAGCCAGGAAAACCCACTGTGCTGTCTCCTGCCAGTCTCTCCCTCCTTTGTGTTGGTAGGCTCTTCTCTCTGCTCTAGAATTGGCTCCCTTTTAAGGCAAAACTGACAAATCCCCTTGGTGGGCCACAATTATCTTATTTGCACAGCCCACTCAATCACCTGGCTGGGAGTACTAGACTATGGTTAGAAAGGCCATACTAAGTGATTCATCACATCCCATTTTTCTTTCCTGTCTTTTTAATGACATTATACTTTCTTCAGGTATGATGTCCTTGATGTCATTCCATAACTCTCTGGTCTTCAGTTTAGTGTTCAATGCATCAAATATATTTTTGACATGGTCTCCAAATTCAGGAGGAATATACTCAAGGTCTTCAGTTCTTTCAGCTTGAGAAATACTGAGTGTGTTCTTCACTTTTGGTTTTCTATCTCCAGGTCTTTGCACATGTCATCATAATACTTTACTTTGTCTTCTCAAGCTGCCGTCAGAAATCTTCTGTTCAGTTCTTTTACTTCATCATTTTTTTCTTTTGCTTTAGCTACTTGACATTCAAGAGCAAGTTTCAGAGTCTCTTCTGACATCTAGTTAGGTCTTTTCTTTCTCTTCTGTCTTTTTAATGACCTCTTGCTTTCCTCATGTATAATGTCCTTGATGTCATTCCACAACTCCTCTGGACTTTGGTAATTAGCATTCAACGCATCAAATCTATTCTTAAGATGGTCTCTAAATTCAGGTGGAATATATTTAAGGTCATGCTTTGGCTCTCGTGGACTTGTTTTAATTTTCTTCAGTTTCAGCTTGAACTTGCAGATAAGTAATTGATGGTCTGTTCTGCAGTCGGCCCCTGGCCTTATTCTGACTGATGATACTGATTTTTCATCATCTCTTTCCACAGATGTAGTTGATTTGATTCCTGTGTATTCCATTTGTATAGGCCATGTATATAGTCGCTGTTTATGTTGATGAAAAAGGTATTTGCAACGAAGAAGTTATTGTCTTAGCTCCACAATAATAGTAGGAGACTTCAACGCACCACTTTTGGTGAAGGACAGAACATCCAGAAAGAAGCTCAGTAAAGACACAGAAGATCTAAATGCCACAATCAACCAACTTGACCTCATAGACATATACAGAACACTCCACCCAACAGTAGCCAAGCATACTTTCTTTTCCAAAGCACGTGGAACATTCTCCACAATAGACCACACATTAGGCCATAAAGCAAGCCTCAACAGAATCCAAAACATCAAAATATTATAAAACATCTTTTCTGACCATAAAGGCATGAAAGTAGAAATCAATAACAGAAAAAACAAGGAAAAAAATCAAACATATGGAAACTGAACACCTTCCTCAAAAACTATTGGGTTATAGAAGAAATTAAGGATGGAATAAAGAAATTCATAGAATCAAATAAGAATGAAAACACATCCTACCAGAACCTTTGGGACACAGCAAAAGCAGTGCTCAGAGGTCAATTTATAGCAATAAATACACACATACAAAAAGAAAAAAGGGCCAAAATCAAAGAATTAACCCAAGAACTCAAACAAAGAGAAAGAAAACAGCAAAAGAAACCCTGGGCACTAGAAGAAAGCAGATAATAAAAATCGGAGCAGAATTAAATGAAATAGAGAATAGAAAAACAATTGAAAGAGTTAACAAGGCCAAAAGCTGGTTCTTTCTTTGAAAAAATCAATAGAATAGGTAAACCATCGGCCATACTCACAAAAGAAAAACAGGAGAGGAAGCAAATAACCTGAATAAGAAATGAGATGGGTGATATCACAACAGACCCAACAAAAAATTAAAAGAATCATAACAGAATACTATGAAAAATTGTACTTTAACAAATTTGAAAACCTAGAAGAAATGGACAAATTTATAGAAACACAGTACCTACCTAAGCAAACACAAGCAGAGATAGACCAACTAAATAAACCTATAACAAAGATGAAATTGAAAAGGCAATGTAAAAACTTCTAACAACAACAACAAAAAAAGAGCCCTGGCCCTGATGGCTTCGCTAGAGAATTCTACCTAATTTTCAGTGAAGAGTTAACACCACTACTATTAAAGGTATTTAAAGCATAGGAAAGGACAGAACACTCCCAAACTCATTCTATGAAGCCAGCATAACTCTCATACCCAAACCAGGTAAAGACACCACAAAAAAAAAAAAAAAAAAGAAAGAAAATTACAGACTAATATCCCTTATGAACTTAGATGCAAAAATCCTCAACAAAATTCTAGCCAATGGAATTCAACAACATATTAAAAAAATAATTCCCCCAAGACCAAGTGGGATTCATACCAGGTATGCAGGGATGGTTCAACATTAGAAAAGCAATCAATGTAATCCACCACATAAATAAAACAAAAGACAAGAACCACATGATCCTATCAATTGATGCAGAAAAGGCATTTGACGAAGTCCAACACACATTCATGATAAAAACTCTCAGCAAAATAGGAATAGAAGGCAAATTCCTCAACATAATAAAGGGCATTTATACAAGGCCAACAGCCAACGTCATCCTAAATGGAAAGAATCTGAAAGCATTCCCCTTGAGAATGGGAACCAGACAAGGATGCCCTTTATCACCACTCTTATTCAGCATTGTGCTGGAGGTCCTAGCCAGAGCAATTAGGCTAGAAAAAGAAATAAACAGCATCCACATTGGTAAGGAAAAAGTAAAAGTATATTTGCAAATGATATGATCTTATACACAGAAAACCCTAAAGAATCCACAAGAGGACTTCTGGCCAACATGGTGCCATAGACAGAAGCACCATGCCATCCTTCCACAGCAAAGACCCAAAAAACTAAGTAAAACAGAGACAAACGTCATTCCTGGAACCTGAAGGGTCAAATGAAGAGATAAAGAACTCAGCCAAACACCAAATGAAATAAACTGACAGAGGACAGACAGCGACGAGAGATACCTGCAGAGGGCCTCTATCAGCTAACACAGCACGGATCTGCCAACCTGGACTCCTGTTGAGGATCAGCGGACAGAGGGCAAAGGGAAGCAGCTTCACAGAGCTCCCAGCAGGAGACAGAGCACCTAGTAACCAGCCATACATGCTTTCCCACCCTGCCATTCTCTCCCCACTGCTCTACCTCTGCGCTTCCTGGCTGGCTGTGGTGACTCGGCTGGCCAGTAAGTGCAGGGTCTGTACCGCTTGGATTCGCCCCACCCACATCGAAGATCAGCGGACAGGGAGTACCGGAAAGCAGCTTCACGAAGTTCCCAACAGGAGACAGAACGCTGTGTAACTAGCTATATACACTTTCCTAACCTACCCACCCTTCTTCCCATCCACATTTCAGTCTCTTGGCTGGAAGGCAACTGTTTAGCCTCAGGCCTCTTGGATTTGCCCCACTCACACTGGCCAGGCCCCTGAGCTGGTGTCCTTCTTTATGTTGCTTTTGGTTACTTCCATGCCTCCCACAACCTCCCGCTCCTTTCTCTGAAACACCTGGCTCTGTGTGCCATCTTTGCTTCTTATCGAAAGGCTGTGAAACCCCGCTCGACTGGGAACCACTCCCCCAGCCCACGCCACCATGCTGGTAGGATCCCTTGGGCTTTTTTTTTTTTTTTTTTGCTTGTTTTGTTTGTTTGTTTGTTTCTTTTTGTGGCTTGGAAGCCCCTTCTAGCCAGCCTGCACTGGACAGCTTAGGAACCACTCCCCCAATCTGCACAGCCACCTAGGTGGGATCCCTGGGGGCATTTCTTTTTTTCTCTCTCCTTTTTTTTTTCTTTCTTTTTCCCTTTCTGTCTTTCCTTATTTCTCAGTTCTTGTCTCTCTATACTTCCCTTCTTTTCCTGTCTCCTGAGTACCTGGTGCTGTGTGACATATATACCCCTGTTGCCAGGCTATACTGCACAGCCTCGGAGCCATTTTCGCAGATTTTGCAGCCCCACTAATGGGACTCCTGGGGGCTTTTTTTTCCTTCCAAATTTTTATCTATATTTTTTTTCTTTTTCCCTTTTTCTTTTTTTCCCCCATTTCTCAGTTTCTCATCTCTCCACTCCAAGGGCAAGCTCCCCTACCACTCTTTTTTACCCCTTTGTTTGTTTTTAGCTCCTGTTTCTCTCTCCTCTTTCCCATACCCCTACTAGCTCCACACATTACAACCTCCCCCCTCTTTTCTGCCTATCTACACCAAGTGCTGAACATCACACCTCCAAGCAACACAGGCATGGCCTACAAGAACCTGCCCAGCACTGACTCTGGGCCCACCCTGTTGGCCCTAGTACATGCCACAAACAACCCATCCTAGCCCCTCCCTTCAGCTGAACCTGCCCTGCTGCACCATAGCTGAGTGACTGGCCCTGCCCATTGGTCAAGGAGGTGAAAAATATTGTCACTACAGTCAAGCAAACAACAAAGAATGCACAGCCCATCTGCTCAGACATAACCAAATAAAACAAAAAAGCAGGACGAAACAAACAAATCTACCATCAAGAAATGAAGAGAATAACTACCGAATGTCCTGAAGACAGCTGACAATATTGAAACATATTTAAAAAAGGACAAGATGGTTCCAGTAGGCATCCAAAATAAAACAGCAGATGACCTTCTAGTAGAAAAAAAGGCACTAGAACTACCTTAAAGGGAATTCAAATCTCTACTATTCAGAGCAATCCAAGAGTTGAAGCAAACAGCAGACAAAAATGAGGAAAAAATAGGCAAATTTATGGAAAAAGCAGACAAATTCAAGGAAAATACAGACAAAAAAAAAATGGAAGAATTCAGGAAAATAACACAGGAACAAAATGCCAAAACAAATTTACAACTAGAAATCATACAAAAACAACAATTAGAAATCCAAAAGAAAAACAACAAGGTTTCAGAAATGGACAGTGTCATAGAAGGCCTGAGGAGCAGGTTTGAAATGATGGGAGACAGAATTAGCGAAATCAAATACTTGGATACAACTCTGAAGAAAAATCAGAAAAAAGAATGAAGAAAAATGAAGAAACCCTGAGAACTATGTGGGATACAATCAAAAGCAAAGATTTGCAAGTGATTGGAGTTCCAGAACAGGGAGAGAAAATGGAAAACACAGAGAGGGTCGTTAAAGAAATGCTGACAGAAAACTTCCCTAATATCATAAATGATGAAAAGCTGGCCATTCAAGAACCTCAATAAACCCCATATAGGATAGACCCCAAAAGAAAAACACCGAGGCATATCATAATCACACTTGCTAAAATGAAGACAAAGAAAAAACCCTGAGAGCAACTCGAGAAAAACAAATGGTCACATACAGAGTAGAAACAATAAGAGTAAGCTCTGATTATTTGGCAGAAACCATGCAGGCAAAAAGGCAATGGAATGACATATACAAAACCTTGAAAGAAAAAAACAATTGCCAACGAAGAATATATCCTGCAAAACTTTCATTCAAATATGATGGTGAAATTAGGACATTTCCAGATAAACAAAAATCAAGGGAATACATAAAAACCAAAGCAAATTTACAAGAATTATTAAAGGGAGTCCTTTTTTTTTTTTTTTTTTAGGTCTGAGAACAAACAACATCAGACCACAGCCTGAATTTAGGATGCAAGATTGTACCAGCCAGGTACCAACCTAGGAAATGAACTCTCAAGAACTATCCAAAACAAAAAAAATTGCAACAGGGAACCAGAGAGGTTAATCTATAAATGACAATGTCAGAAAAATAAAAGAGAGAATAAACAGTGTCTTAGTCATCTAGTGCTGCTATTACAGAAATACCACAAGTTGATAGCATTAACAAAGAGAAATTAATTTTCTCAGAGTCTACTAGGCTAGAAGTCCAAATTCAGGACGACGGTTGCAGGGAAGGCTTTCTCTGTCGGCCCTGGAGGAAGGTCTTTCTCGTCAATCTCCCCCTGGCTAGGAGCTTCTCTGCATAGGAATGCCAGGTCTAAAGTATGCTCTCTGCTCCTGGTGCTTCTTTCTTGGTGGTATATGGTCCCCAACTCTCTGCTTGCTTCCCTTTCCTTTTATCTCTTGAGGAAACTCCCTTTACCTTGGATCAGGGAGGAGACCTAAGTAAGGGTGGTGTTATGATCCCAGCCTAATCCTCTCAACATAAAATTACAATCACAAAATGGAGAACAATCACACAATACTGGGAATCATGGCCTAACCAAGTTGATAACACATATTTTTTGGGGGACACGATTCAATCCATGATAAACAATATAGGTGTAGAGCTTTCTAATGGAAGGGAAGGCAAGGCAATAATAGACTGGTTCAAACCTAGGAAGATAACGGTAAATTTCAAGGTAATCACAAAGTTAACAAACCTATTCATCAAAATAAAGAAGAAAAACATAAAGTCTCAAAGAAAACAAAATCTACAAAAACAAAAGAAATGAAAAAGAAATCCACAAACAAAAGGAACTCAGCACAGGAGAGTAAGAGGAACAAAGAAAATGTTAGCACCACCAAAAAAAGGCACTACAAAATGACAGCAATAAACTCACACCTATCAATAATTACCCTGAATGTAAATGGCCTACATGCACCCAGAAAGAGACAGTGACAGAATGGATTAAAAAACAGGGTCAATCAATATGCTGTCTACAAGAGACACATCTTAGAAACAAAGATGTAAATCTATTAAAAATCAAAGGGTGGAAAAAAATATATCAAGCATATAAATATCAAAAAAAAAAAGCAGGCATGCCAATACTAATCTCAGATAAAATAGACTTTAAAACAAAATCCACCATAAAAGACAAAGAAGAGCACTATATAATGATTAAAGGGACGATCCATCATGAAACTTAAACATAATAAACATCTATGCACCCAATGACAGGTCTCCAAAATACATAAAACAAATTCCAACAGCACTGAAAAGAGAAATTGACAGTTCCATAATAATAGTAGGAGACTTCAACACACCACTCTCAGTAAAGAACAGAACATCTAGAAAGAAACTCAACAAAGATACAGAAGAGCTAAAGAGCACAATCAGCCAACTTGACCTCATAGACATATAAAGAAGGCTCCACCCAACTGCTGCAAAGTACACATTCTTTCCCAACGCACATGGAACACTGTTCAGAATAGACCACATCTTATGCCACAGATCAACCCTCAACAAAATCCAAAACACTGAGATAATACAAAATATCTTCTGTGACCACAACACCATCAAAGTAGAAATTAACAACATGAAGAGTAAGAAAAAAAAAAAAATCAGTTACATGGAAACTGAATAATATCCTGCTTAAAAACCACTGGGTAATAAAAGAAATCAAAGATGGAATCAAAAAATTCCCAGAATCAAATGAGAATGAAAACACATCATACCAAAACCCTCAGGATACAGCAAAGGCAGCCCTCAGAGGTCAATTTATAGCAATAGATGCACACACCAAAAAAGAAGAAAGGGACAAAATCAAAACGTTAGCTACACAACTTGAACAAATAGAAAGAGAACAGCAAAAGAAGCCCACAGCCACCAGAAGAAAGGAAATAATAAAGATCAGAGCAGAAATAAATGACATAGAGAATAGAAAAGCAATAGAAAGAATCAACAAAACCAGACGTTGGTTCTTTGAAAGGATCAACAAAACCGACAAACCACTGGCCAACTGACAAAAGAGAAACAGAAGAGAATACAAATAACACAAATAAGAATGAAATGGGGGACATTACAACAGACACAACTGAAATAAAATGGATCATAACAGAATATTATGAAAAATAATACTCCAACAAACTTGAAAACCTAGAGGAAATGGACAAATTTCTAGAGACACACTACCTACCAAAACTAACACAAAATGCCATTGAAAATCTGAACAGACCCATAACAAGAGAAGAGATTGAAAAGGTATTTAAAAAAAAACAAAAAACTCCCAACCAAAAAAAGCCCTGGCCCAGATGGCTTCACTGTAGAATTTTACCAAACATTCAGAGAAGAGCTTACACCAGCACTGTTCAAACTATTTCAGAACATAGAAAAGGAAGTGATACTTTGGAATTCATTCTATAAAACCAGCATAAACCTGATACCAAAACCGGGTAAAAAAAAAAAAAAAGACACCACAAAAAAAGGAAATTACAGACCAATATCTCTCATGAATACAGAAGCAAAAATTCTTGACAAAATTCTAGCCAATAGAATTCAGCATCATATTAAAAAAATAATATACCATGACCACGTAAGATTCATACCAGGTGTGCAAGGATGGTTCAACATTAGAAAATCAATCAACATAATCCAACACATAAATACAAGGAAAGAATCACATGATCATCTCTATCAATGCAGAAAAGGCATTCGACAAAGTCCAAAACTGTTCTTGATAAAAACTCTCAATAAAATTGGTATAAGAGGAAAATTTCTGAACATTATAAAGGGCATCTATGCAAAACCAATGGCCAACATCATTCTTAATGGAGAGAGGCTGAAAACATTCCCCTTGAGAACAGGAAAAAGACAAGGATGCCCTTTATCACCACTCCTATTTAACATTGTGTTGGAAGTCCTAGCTAGAGCAATAAGGCAAGAAACAGAAATAAAGGGCATCCAAATTGGTAATGAAGAAGTTAAACAGTTCTTCTTTGAGAACGATATGATACTATACATAGAAAACCCATATGACTCCATGAGAAAACTACTGGAACTAATAGAAAGATTCAACAGAGTAGCATAAGATAAACGTACAAAAATCATTTGGATTCCTATACACCAACAAAGAAAACTAAGAAAAGGAAATCAGGAAAACAATACCATTTATAATAGCCCCTAAAAAAGTAAAATACTTGGGAATAAATCTATCCAGGGATGTAAAAGACCTATACAAAGAAAGCTACAAAACAGTACTGCAAGAAACCAAAAGAGATCTACATAAATGGAAAAACATACGATGCTCATGGATAGGTAAACTCAACATTGTGAAAATGACAATTCTACCCAAAGCGATTTACAAATACAATGCAATATCAATCCAAATACCAAAAACATTCTTTAAAGAGATGGAAAAGCTTTATCATTAACTTTGTATGGAAAGGGAAGGAGCCCCAGATGAGTAAAGAACTATTGAAGAAGAAGAATAAAGTAGGAGGATTTGCACTACCCGACCTCAGAACCTGCTATACGGCTATGGTAGTCAAAACAGCCTGGTACTGCTACAACAGATATGTTGACTAATGGAACAGAACTTAGAACCCAGATGTAAATCCATCCACCTATGTTCCCCTGATCTTCGACAAGGGCCCCAAATCCATCAAATGGGGAAAAGGCAGTCTTTTTAACAAATGGTGCTGGCAAAACTGGATGTCCATCTGCAGAAAAGTGAACCAGAACCCACGCCTCACACCACACAGAAAAACTCATTCAGAATGGGTCAAAGACCTAAATACAAAGCCCAAAACTATGAAATTCATAGAAGAAAAACTAGGATCAATGCCAGAGGCCCTAATACATGGCATCAACAGGATACAAACCAAAACCAACAGCACTGAAGCTCCAAAGGATAAGCTAGACAACTAGGATCTTCAAAAAAAATTAAACACTTTATGTTCACCAAAAGAGTAAAAAAAGAACCTAGACTGGAGAAAAAAACTTTGGCTATTACAAATCAGACAAAGGTCTAATCTCTAAAATCTACAAGAAAATCCAACACCTCTACAACAAAAAGACAAATAATCCAATTAAAAAATAGGCAAAAGAAATGAACAGACACTTCACCAAAGACATTCAAGCGCCCAACAGACACATGAGGACATCATCTCTAGCCATCAGAGAAATGCAAATCAAAACCACAATGAGATACCATCTCACCCCAGCATTACTGGCCCGAATCAACAAAACAGAAAATAACAAATGTTGGAGAGGCTGCAGGGAGAACGGAAGTCTTACGGACTGCTAGTGGGAATGCAAAATGATAAAAACCATTCTGGAAAATGATATGACACTTCCTTAGAAAACCAGAAATAGAAATACCATAAGATTCAGCAATCCCACTTCTAAGAATATTTCCTAGAGAAATGAGTCATCACATGAATAGACATATGCACACCCATGTTCATTGCAGCATTGTTCACAATAGCAAAAAGATGGAAACAACCTAGATGCCCATCAACAGATGAATGGATAAACAAACTGTGGTACATATATTCAATGGAGTATTACACAATGGTAAAGAACAAGGATGAATCTGTGAAGCATCTCATAACATGGATGATCTGGAGGGCATTACGGTGAGTGAAATAAGTCAATCATAAAGGGACAAATATTTGTATGAGACCATACTGTAAAAACTCATGAAGAGATTTACATACAAAAAGAAACAATATTTGATGGTTATGAAGGAGGGGAGGGGTGCGGATGGAAAAACACTTAATCGACAGTAGATAAGTGGTAACGTTGGTGAACTGTAAGATGGTATACAATAATGGGGAAGTCAGCACAACCTGTACAAGGTGAGGTCATGGTAGCTCCACAGACACACCCAAACTCCCTAAGGGACCGAATTGCTGGGTTGAGGGCTGTGGGGACCATGGTCTCAGGGAAAATTTAACTTAACTGGCATGATACAGTTTATAAGGAAAATGTTCTACATTCTACTTTGATTAGTAGCGTCTGGGGTCTTAAAAGCCTGTGAACTGCCATCTAGGATACTCCACTGGTCCCACCCCTTTGGGAGCAAGAAAGAATGAAGAAAACTAAAGACACAAGGGAAAGATTAGTCCAAAGGACTAATGGACCACATCTACCATGGCCTCCACCAGACTGAGTCCAGTACAACTAGATGGTGCCTGGCTACCACCACTGACTGCTCTGACAGGGATCACAACAGAGGGTCCGAGAGAGAGGTGGAGAAAAATGTAGAACAAAATTCTAACTCAAAAAGAAAAACCAGACTTGCTTGCCTGACAGATACTGGAGAAACCCTGAGAGTATGGCCCCTGGACACCCTGTCAGCTCAGTAATGAGGTCACTCCTGAGGTTCACCCTTCAGCCAAAGATTGAACAGGCCTGCGGAAGAAAACAAGACCAAAGGGGCATGCCAGCCCTGGGGCAGGGACTGGAAGGCAAGAGGGTACAGAAAGCTGGTAATAGGGAATCCAGGGTTAAGAAGGGAGAGTGTTGACATGTCATGGAGTTGTTAACCAATGTCATACAACAATGTGTGTACTGTTTGATGAGAAAGTAGTTTCTTCTATAAACCTTCATCTAAAATTCATTTTAAAAAAAGAATGCACAAGAAAACTACTGAACCTAATAGAAGATTTCAGCAAAGTATCAGGCTACAAGATAAACATACAAAGATCAGTTTGGGAGGTGGGGCCGAGATGTCAGAGTAGTCAGACACTTCTGGTGAACCCTCTTACAACAAAGACCTGAAAAAACAAGAGAAACGATTATATTTATAACAAGCTAGGAGCTCCGAACATCACAGGCAAAGTTAGAAAACAGACTTAGCAGCAGGGGGAGGGAGAGATGGTTCAGAAATGGAGAGGAATTGCTGGACCCGAATCGCCGGAAACCTTCAGGCGCTATTCACGCGAGCGGCTGCAGCAGGCTGGTGGTAGCATTCGGTTGCAGTTTCCTGGGGATAAACAGCCAGCTGCACGGCCTACTCACACCTCCGGAACCAAAGAAGAACGGCTCTCTAGGCAAAACCTGAGTACTTGCATATAGTTTACCACGCCCCCACACCCCAAGACGGCTTCACAGGCTGTTGATTTCCCTGGGCCTGAGACAGGCCCTGCTCTGCATCCTCAGCCATTCTCCTGGCCTTGAGGGAAAAGATAATCCACCAGCTCCACTAAGCTAGGGAGCTCAGAACAGAATCAGCTCCTGTCCAGGCATAAATGGTCTGTGGGCCTTGAATACCTTGCACCCCTGCATGGGCCTGTGTGGGCCTATTTCAGGAGAATAGGCTCTTGTTGGCAGGCTGCAGCTGTTTCAGCTGTGTGGTAAAGAGGTGGGTATTTGGTGTTTGACACTGCTTTGCCTATTAAACAGGGTCCTCATCTACCCACATCAGGGGCCTAAGGACTGGTGGCTCCATTCAGGTCACTCAGCCACCCGTGACAGGGGTCTAAGGATAACTGGTACCTCCCAGTCATTACAACCAAAAGCAATGGCTGCCCATGGTCCGGCTGCAGAACCCACCCACCTGTGCACTCTAGGGAACAGGGACGCACTTTCCTCACAGTCTCTCGGGGGATGGCTGTCAGTCTAATGCCTTGTTCAGAGCGTGACCCCCTACTGCAACCAGATACCTCTACCTACACCAATCACCCCTGCCCCTCTAAGTCTGTACCATACACTTGATGACCAGCTACCTGGACACCTGAGCTGAATTCATACAAGAAAAGTGAATGGACTCCTAGACTGATATAAATGGTAACACCTCTAGCCATCTGTTGACAGGATGTTAGAGCATCAAAGGTGAAAATAATCAAGCTAGCTTACTCAAGCAACCCATTTGGGTATATCAAAACAAAACAAAGCAAGAAGCTAGGATACAGTAAGCAAACATAAAATAAACTAATACAATAACTTATAGATGGCTCAGAGACAACAGTCAATATCTAATCACATAAAGAAGCAGAACATATTTGCTTCAACAAGCTCTCACAACAAAGAATCAAGGAATCTTCTGGATGAAGGTGCATTCCTGGAATTACCGGATGCAGAATACAAAGGATTGATATATAGAATTCTTTAAGACATCAAGAAGGAGATCAGGCAATACACAGGACAAGCCAGGGAACACACAGATAAAGCAGTTGAAGAAATTAAAAAGGTTATTCAAGAATGTGAAAAGTTTAATAAGCTGCAAGAATCCATACAGAGACAGCAATCAGAAATTCAGAAGATTAACAATAAAACTACAGAATTAGACAATTCAATACAAAGTCAGAGGAGCAGAACTGAGCAAGTGGAAGGCAGAATTGGTCAGAGGGAAGATAAAGCACATGGCATCAATATATTTGAAGAAAAATCAGATAAAAGAATTAAAAAAAATGAAGAAACCCTAAGAATCATGTGGCACTCTATCAAGAGAAATAACCTATGAGTGATTGCACTACCAGAACAAGGAGGGGTAACAGAAAGTACAGAGAGACTTGTTGAAGATTTGTTGGCAGAAAACTTCCCTAATATCGTGAAAGATGAGATGACATCTATCCAAGATGCTCATCGAACTGCAGATAATGAAGATCTTAAAAGAAGTCACCAAGACATACTATAATCAAGCTTGCCAAAACCAAAGAAAAAGAATTTTAAGAGCATATAGGGATAAGCGAAAAGTCACCTACAAAGGAAAGTCAATATGAATAAGCTTGGACTGCTCGGCGGAAACCATGCAGGCAAGAAGGCAATGAAACGGCTTATATAAAGCACTGAAGGAAAAAATTGCCAGCCAAAAATCATACAACCAGCAAAACTGTCTCTCAAATATGAAGGTGAAATTAGGACATTTCCTGATAAACAGAAGTTTAGGGAATGTGTAAAAACCAAACCAAAACTAGAAGAAATACTAAAGGGAGTTCTCTCATTAGAAAATCAATAATATCAGATATCAACCCAAGACTAGAACAACGAACAGAGTAATCAGATGTCAACCCAGATAGGGAAACCACAAAAATAAATCAAGATAAAAAAACGATCAAAACAAGGAAACAGCGATGTCATTATTTACAAGAAGACAACATTAAAACAATAAGGAGGCACTATGAAATGCAGTCATAGAGCTTTCCTATGGAGAGGAAGACAAGGAGTTGGAAGAAATAAAATTTAGGTTTAAACTTAGAAAAATACCGGTAAATGTTAAGGTAACCACAGAAGAGAGTAAAGATTCTACTCAACAAAATAAAATACAAGTGAAAAAATAAAGACAAAGCAGAAACAAAATCAACAACTATGAATAAGAGGAAAAGACAATATATAAAGATAAACTACTCAGCACAAAAAATTAAGTGGGAAAAAGAAACTGTCAACAACACACAAAAAAGACATCAAAAAGACAGCGCTAAACTCATACCTATCCCTAATTATGCTGAATGTAAATGAATTAAATGCACCAATAAAGAGACAGAGAGTGGCAGAATGGATTAAAAAAAACATGATCCATCTATATGCTGCCTACAAGAGACACACCTTAGACTTACGGATGCAAAAACTAAAACTCAAGGATGGAAAAAAAATATCAAGCAAACAACAATCAAAAAAGAGCAGGAGTGGCAATATTAATTTCTGAAAAAATAGACTTTAAAGCTAAGTCCACCACAAAGGATAAGGAAGGACACTATATAATGATTAAAGGGACAACATACCAGGAGGATATAACCATATTAAATATTTATTCACCCAATGATAGGCGTGCAAGATACATAAAACAAACTCTAACAGCATTAAAAAGTGAGATAGCTTCACAGGAGTAGGAGACTTCAACACACCACTTTTGGTGAAGGACAGAACATCCAGAAAGAAGCTCAATAAAGACTCGGAAGATCTAAATGCCACAATCAGCCAACTTGACCTCATAGACATATACAGAACACTCCACCCAACACCAGCCAAGTATACTTTCTTTTCCAATGCACATGGAACGTTCTCTAGAATAGACCACATATTAGGTCATAAAGCAAGCCTTAGCAAAATCCAAAACATTGAAATATTACAAACCACCTTTGTTAACCATAAGGCCATAAAAATAGAAGTCAATAACAGAAAAAAGCAGGGAGAAGAAATCGAACACTTGGAAACTGAACAATATCCTGCTCAAAAACGACTGGGTTATAGAAGACATCAAGGACGAAGTGAAGAAATTCATAGAATGCAATGATAATGTAAAAACTTCCTACCACAACCTTTGGAGCACAGCTAATACAGTGCTCAGAGGTCAATTTATATCAATAAATACACAAGTAAAAAAGAAAAAAGGGACAAAATCAAAGACTTATCCCTACAACTTTGAATAAATTAACAAAATTGATAAACATTTGACCTAACTGTCAAAAGAAAAACAGGAGAGGAAGCAAATAACCCAAATAAGAAATGAGATGGGCGATATTACAACAGACCCAACTGAAATTAAAAAAATCATATCAGATTACTATGAAAAATTGTACTCTAACAAATTTGGAAACCTAGAAGAAATGGATGAATTTCTAGAAACACACTACCTACCTAAACTAACACAAACAGAGGTAGAACAACTAAATAGACCCATAACAAAGAAGAAATTGAAAAGGTAATCAAAAAGTGCCAACAAGAAAAAAGCCCTGCCTGGGATGGCTTCATTGCAGAGTTCTACCAGACTTCCAGAGAAGACTTGACACCACTACTACTAAAGGTATTTCAGAGCATAGAAAAGGACAGAATACACTCAAACTCATTCTGTGAAACCAGCTTATCCCTGATACCAAAATCAGGTAAAGACACCACAAAAAAAAAGAAAATTACATACGTTAGATACAAAAATCTTCAACAAAATTCTAGCAAATAGAATTCAACAACATATCAAAAAAAAAAAATCACCATGATGAAGTGGAATTCACACCAGGTATGCAGGGATAGTTCAACATTAGAAAAACAATCTATGAAATCCATCACATAAATAAAACAAAGGACAAGAACCACATGATCCTATCAATTGGTGCAGAAAAGGCATTTGACAAAGTTCAACACCTATTCATGATAAAAACTCTCAGCAAAATAGGAATAGAAGGAAAATTCCTCAACATAGTAAAAGGCATTTATATAAAGCCAACAACATCATCCTAAATGGAGAGAGTCTGAAAGCATGCCCCTTGAGATCAGGAACCAGGCAAGGATGCCCTTTATCACCACTATACTCAACATTGTGCTGGAGGTCCTAGCCAGAGCTACTAGGCTAGATAAAGAGATAAAGGGCATCCAAATTGGTAAGGAAGAAGTAAAAGTATTCCTATTTGGAGATGACATGATCTTATACAAAGAAAACCCTAAAGACTCCTCAAGAAAACTACTGAAACTAATAGAAGACTTTAGTAGAGTATCAGGATACAAGATAAACATACAAAAATCAGCTGGATTCCTCTACACCAACAAAAAGAACATCGAAAAGGAAATCACCAAATCATTACCATTTACAGTAGCCCACAAGAAGATAAAATACTTAGGAATGAATCCTACCACAGACATAAAAGGCCTATACAAAGGAAACTACAAGACACTACTGCAAGAAACCAAAAGAGACCTACGTAAGTGGAAAACATACCTTGCTCATGGATAGGAAGACTTAATATTATAAAAATGTCTATTCTACAAAAAGCGATCTTATAGATACAATGCAATTCTGATCCAAATTCCAACGGCATTTTTTAATGAGATGGAGAAACAAATCACCAACTTCTTATGGAAGAGAAAGAGACCCCGGATAAGTAAAGCATTACTGAAAAAGAACAAAGTGGGAGGTCTCACTCTACCTGATCTTAGAAACTATTATACCACCACAGTAGTCAAAACACCCTGGTGCTGGTACAACAACAGATACATAGACCAATGGAACAGAATTGAGAATCCAGACATAAATCTATCCACATACGAGCAGCTGATATTTGACAAAGGCCCAAAGCTTGTTTAATGTGGAAAAGACATTCTCTTTAACAAATGGTGCTGGCAAAACTGGATATCCATCTGCAAAAAAATGAAACAAGACCCATACCTCACACCATGCACAAAAACAAACTCAAAATAGATCAAAGGGCTAAATATAAAACTGAAAATGATAAAGATCATGGAAGAAAAATAGGGACAAAGCTAGGAGCCCTAATACATGGCATAAACAGTATACAAAACATTACTAAAAATGCAGAGGAGAAACTAGATAACTGGGAGCTCCTAAAAATAAAAAACCTATGCTCACCCAAAGACTTCACCAAAAGAGGAAAAAGATTATCTACAGAGTGGGAAAAAGTTTTTAGCTACCACATTTCCAATCAGCATCTAATCTCTAAAATCTACATGATACTGCAAAAACTCAACAACAAAAAGACAAATAACCCAATTAAAAAATGGGCAAAGGACATGAACAGGCACTTCACTAAAGAAGACATTCAGTAGCCAAAAGATACATGAGGAAATGCTCACGATCATTAGCCATTAGAGAAATGCAAATCAAAACTACAATGACATTCCATCTCACTCCAACAAGGCTGGCATTGATCCAAAAAACATAAAATAATAAATGTTTGAGAGGTTATGGAGAGACTGGGTCACTTCTACACTGCTGGTGGGAATGTAAAATGGTACAACCACTTTGGAAATTGATTTGGTGCTTCCTTAAAAAGCTAGAAATAGAACTACCATACGATCCAGCAATTCCATTACTCAGAATATATCCTAGAGAAATAAGAGCCTTTACATGGACAGATATATGCACACTCATACTCATTGCAGCACTGTTTACAATAGCAAAAAGATGGAAGCAACCAATGTGCCCATCAACAGATGAATGGATAAATAAATTATGGTACATTCACACAATGGAATCAGATCGATAAAGAACAATGATGAATCCATAAAATATTTCATAATATGGAGGAATCTGGAAGGCATCATGCTGAGTGAAATTAGTCAGTTGAAAAAAGGACAAATATTGTACGAGACCACTATTATAAGAACTCAAGAAAAGGTTTAAACACAGAAGAAAATATTCTTTGATGGTTATGAGAGTGGGGAGGGAAGGAGAGGGGTTCTCACTAATTAGATAGTAGATAAGAACTATTTTAGGTGAAGGGAAAGACAACACGCAGTACAGGCAAGATGAGCACAACTGGACTAAATCAAAAGCAAAGAAGTTTCCTGAATAAACTGAATGCTTCGAAGACCAGTGTAGCAGGGGTGGGGGTGTGGGGACCATGGTTTCAGGGGACATCTAAGTCAATTGGCATAATAAAATCTATCAAGAAAACATTCTGCATCCCATTTTGGAGCATGGAGTCTGGGGTCTTAAATGCTAGCAAGGAGCCATCTAAGATGCATCAATTGGTCTCAACCCACCTGGAGCAAAGGAGAATGAAGAACACCAAAGACACAGGGTAATTATGAGCCCAAGAGACAGAAAGGGCTACATAAACCAGAGACTACATCAGCCTGAGACCAGAAGAACTAGATGGTGCCCGGCTACAACCGATGACTGCCCTAACTGGGAACACAACAGAGAACCCCTGAGGGAGCAGGAGAGCAGTGGGATGCAGACCCCAAATTCTTGTAAAAAGACCAGACTTAATGGTCTGACTGAGACTAGAAGGACCCCTGAAGTCAGGGTCCTCAGACCTTCTATTAGCCCAAAACAGGAACCATTCCCAAAGCCAACTCTTCAGACAGGGATTGGACTGGACTATGGGATAGAAAATGATACTGGTGAAGAGTGAGCTTCTTGGATCATGTAGACACATGAGACTATGTGGGCAGCTCCTGTCTACAGGGGAAACGAGAGGGCAGAGAGGGTCAGAAGCTGGCCGAATGGACATGAAAATAGAGAGTGGAGGGAAGGAGAGTGCTGTCTCATTAAGGGGAGAGCAACTAGGAGTATGTAGCAAGGTGTATATAAATTTTTATATGAAAGACTGACTTAATTTGTAAACTTTCACTTAAAGCAAAATAAAAATTATTTAAAAAAATCAGTTTGATTCCTCTACACCAACAAAGAGAACGTCAAAGAGGAAATCACCAAATCAATACCATTTTCAATAGGCCCCCAAGAAAATAAAATACTTAGAAATAAATCTAACCAGAGATGTAAAAGGCCTATACAAAGAAAACTACAAGACACTACTGCAAGAAGCCAAAAGAGACCTATATAAGTGGAAAAACATACCTTGCTCATGGATAGGAAGACTCAACCTGGTGAAAATGTCCATTCTACCCAAAGCGATCTACAGATACAATGCAATTCCTATCCAAATTCCAATGCTATTTTTTAATGAGATAGAGAAACAAATCATGAACTTCGTATGGAAAGGGAAGAGGACCCAGATAAGTAAAGCATTACTGAAAAAGAACAAAGTGGGAGGCCTCACACTTCCTGATTTTAGAACCTATTATACCGCCACAGTAGTGAAAAGAGCCTGGTACTGGTACAACAACAGATACACAGACCAGTGGAACAGAATTGAGAATCCACACATAAATGCATCCACCTAGGAGCAGGAAACCCTGGTGGTGTAATGCTTAAGTGCTACAGCTGCTAACCAAGAGGAGGGCAGTTCAAATCCGCCAGGTGGTCCTGGGAAACTCTATGGGGCTGTTCCACTCTGTCATATAGGGTCGCTATGAGTCGGAATCGACTCGACGGCAGTGGACTGGGTGTATGAGCAGCTGATATTTGACAAAGGCCCAAAGTCAGTTAAATGGGGAAAAGACGGTCTCTTTAACAAATGGTGCAGGCACAACTGAATAACCATCTGCAAAAAAATGAAATAAGACCCCTACCTCACACCATGCACAAAAACTAACTCAAAATGGGTCAAAGACCTAAATATAAAATCTAAAACGATAAATATCATGGAAGAAAACATAGGGACAATGCTAAGAGCCCTAATGCATGGCATAAACAGTATACAAAACATTACCAACAATGCACAAACACCAGAAGAGAAACTAGATAACTGGGAGCTCCTAAAAATCAAACACCTACGCTCATCCAAAGACTTCAACAAAAGAGGAAAAAGACAACCTACAGACTGGGAAAAAAGTTTTGGCTATGACAAATCCAATCAGTGTCTAATTTCTAAAATCTACAAGATATTGCAAAACCTCAACAACAAAAAGACAATCCAATTTAAAAATGGGCAAAGGATATAAACAGGCACTTCACTAAAGATGACATTCAGGTGGCTAACAGATACATGAGGAAATGTTCACAATCATTAGCCATTAGAGAAATGCAAATCAAAACTACAACGAGATACCATCTCACCCCAACAAGGCTGGCATTAATCCAAAAAACACAAAATAATAAATGTTGGAGAGGCTGTGGAGAGACTGGAACACTTATACACCGTTGGTAGGAATGTAAAATGGTACAACCACTTTGGGAATCAATTTGGCACTTCCTTAGAGAGCTAGAAATAGAGCTACCATACTATCCAGCAATCCCACTCCTTGGAATATGTCCTAAAGAAATAAGAGTCTTCACACGAATAGATATATGCACACCCATGTTCACTACAGCACTGTTTAAATAGCAAGAAGATGAAAACAACCAATGTGCCTATCAACAGATGAATGCATAAACAAATTATAGTATATTCACAGAATGGAATAGTACACAACAACAAAGAACAACGATGAATCTGTGAAACATTCCATAACATGGAGGAATCTGGAAGGCTTATGGTGAGTGAAATTAGTCAGTTGCAAAAGGACAAATATTGCATGAGACCACTATTATAAGAACTTGAGAAAAGGTTTAAACACAGAGGAAAACATACTTTGATGGTTACAAGGGTGGGGATGGAGGGAGGGAGAAGGGTATTCACTGATTAGATAGTAGACAAGAATTATTTTAGGTGAAGGGAAAGACAGCACACAATACAGGGCAAGTCAGCACAACTAATCCAAAAACTAAGTTTCCTGAATACAAGCAAACACTTCAAGGGACAGAGTAGCAGGGGCAGTGGTCTGGGTTCCATGGTTTCAGGGGACACCTAGGTCAACTGGCATAACAAAGTGTATTAAGAAAACGTTCTGCATCCCACTTCAATGAGTGGCATCTGGGGTCTTAAATGCCATCTAAGATGATCAAATGGTCTCAAACCACCTGGAGCAAAGGAGAATGAAGAACACCAAGGATAAAAGGAAAATACAAGCCCAAGAGAAAGAAAGAGCCACGTAAACCAGACTCCATCAGCCTGAGACTGGAAGAACTAGATGGTACCCGGCTACCACCAATGACTGCCCTGACAGGGAACACAACAGAGAATCCTTGATGGAGCAGTGGAAAAGTGGGATGCAGACCTCATATTCTAGTAAAAAGACCAAACTTAATGGTCTGACTGAGACTGGAGGGACCCCAGAGGTCATGGCCCCTGGAATCTCTGTTAGCCCAAAACTAAAACCATTCTGGAAGCCAACTCTTCAGACAAAGATTAGACTGGACTATAAGACATAAAATGATACTGGTGAGGAGTGTGCTGCTTAGCTCAAGTAAACACAGGAGACTATGTGGGCAGCTCCTGTCTGGAGGTGGGATGAGAAGGCAGAGAGGGGCAGAAGCTGGTTGAATGGACACGGGAAATACAGAGTGGAGAGGAGTGTGCTGTCACATTGTAGGGAGAGCAATTAGGGTCACATAACGATGTGTGTATAAGTTCTTGTTTGAGAAACTGACTTGAATTGTAAACTTTCACTTAAAGCACAAATAAAAAAAGTTGTTGGTCTTGCAAAATTCAATCATCCAATCTCCAGCGTCATTTCTATCACCAAGACCATATTTTCCAACTACTGATCCTTCTTCTTTGTTTCCAAATTTCTAATTCCAATCACCAGCAATTATCAATGCATCCTGATTGCATGTTTGATCAATTTCAGACTTCGGAAGTTGGTAAAAATTTCTTCATCTTTGGCCTTGGTGGTTGGTGCAACAATTTGAATAACAGTTGTA
>NC_087343.1:0-7500 GCF_030014295.1 Loxodonta africana | reverse complement strand
AGGGTTAGGGTTAGGGTTAGGGTTAGGGTTAGGGTTAGGGTTAGGGTTAGGGTTAGGGTTAGGGTTAGGGTTAGGGTTAGGGTTAGGGTTAGGGTTAGGGTTAGGGTTAGGGTTAGGGTTAGGGTTAGGGTTAGGGTTAGGGTTAGGGTTAGGGTTAGGGTTAGGGTTAGGGTTAGGGTTAGGGTTAGGGTTAGGGTTAGGGTTAGGGTTAGGGTTAGGGTTAGGGTTAGGGTTAGGGTTAGGGTTAGGGTTAGGGTTAGGGTTAGGGTTAGGGTTAGGGTTAGGGTTAGGGTTAGGGTTAGGGTTAGGGTTAGGGTTAGGGTTAGGGTTAGGGTTAGGGTTAGGGTTAGGGTTAGGGTTAGGGTTAGGGTTAGGGTTAGGGTTAGGGTTAGGGTTAGGGTTAGGGTTAGGGTTAGGGTTAGGGTTAGGGTTAGGGTTAGGGTTAGGGTTAGGGTTAGGGTTAGGGTTAGGGTTAGGGTTAGGGTTAGGGTTAGGGTTAGGGTTAGGGTTAGGGTTAGGGTTAGGGTTAGGGTTAGGGTTAGGGTTAGGGTTAGGGTTAGGGTTAGGGTTAGGGTTAGGGTTAGGGTTAGGGTTAGGGTTAGGGTTAGGGTTAGGGTTAGGGTTAGGGTTAGGGTTAGGGTTAGGGTTAGGGTTAGGGTTAGGGTTAGGGTTAGGGTTAGGGTTAGGGTTAGGGTTAGGGTTAGGGTTAGGGTTAGGGTTAGGGTTAGGGTTAGGGTTAGGGTTAGGGTTAGGGTTAGGGTTAGGGTTAGGGTTAGGGTTAGGGTTAGGGTTAGGGTTAGGGTTAGGGTTAGGGTTAGGGTTAGGGTTAGGGTTAGGGTTAGGGTTAGGGTTAGGGTTAGGGTTAGGGTTAGGGTTAGGGTTAGGGTTAGGGTTAGGGTTAGGGTTAGGGTTAGGGTTAGGGTTAGGGTTAGGGTTAGGGTTAGGGTTAGGGTTAGGGTTAGGGTTAGGGTTAGGGTTAGGGTTAGGGTTAGGGTTAGGGTTAGGGTTAGGGTTAGGGTTAGGGTTAGGGTTAGGGTTAGGGTTAGGGTTAGGGTTAGGGTTAGGGTTAGGGTTAGGGTTAGGGTTAGGGTTAGGGTTAGGGTTAGGGTTAGGGTTAGGGTTAGGGTTAGGGTTAGGGTTAGGGTTAGGGTTAGGGTTAGGGTTAGGGTTAGGGTTAGGGTTAGGGTTAGGGTTAGGGTTAGGGTTAGGGTTAGGGTTAGGGTTAGGGTTAGGGTTAGGGTTAGGGTTAGGGTTAGGGTTAGGGTTAGGGTTAGGGTTAGGGTTAGGGTTAGGGTTAGGGTTAGGGTTAGGGTTAGGGTTAGGGTTAGGGTTAGGGTTAGGGTTAGGGTTAGGGTTAGGGTTAGGGTTAGGGTTAGGGTTAGGGTTAGGGTTAGGGTTAGGGTTAGGGTTAGGGTTAGGGTTAGGGTTAGGGTTAGGGTTAGGGTTAGGGTTAGGGTTAGGGTTAGGGTTAGGGTTAGGGTTAGGGTTAGGGTTAGGGTTAGGGTTAGGGTTAGGGTTAGGGTTAGGGTTAGGGTTAGGGTTAGGGTTAGGGTTAGGGTTAGGGTTAGGGTTAGGGTTAGGGTTAGGGTTAGGGTTAGGGTTAGGGTTAGGGTTAGGGTTAGGGTTAGGGTTAGGGTTAGGGTTAGGGTTAGGGTTAGGGTTAGGGTTAGGGTTAGGGTTAGGGTTAGGGTTAGGGTTAGGGTTAGGGTTAGGGTTAGGGTTAGGGTTAGGGTTAGGGTTAGGGTTAGGGTTAGGGTTAGGGTTAGGGTTAGGGTTAGGGTTAGGGTTAGGGTTAGGGTTAGGGTTAGGGTTAGGGTTAGGGTTAGGGTTAGGGTTAGGGTTAGGGTTAGGGTTAGGGTTAGGGTTAGGGTTAGGGTTAGGGTTAGGGTTAGGGTTAGGGTTAGGGTTAGGGTTAGGGTTAGGGTTAGGGTTAGGGTTAGGGTTAGGGTTAGGGTTAGGGTTAGGGTTAGGGTTAGGGTTAGGGTTAGGGTTAGGGTTAGGGTTAGGGTTAGGGTTAGGGTTAGGGTTAGGGTTAGGGTTAGGGTTAGGGTTAGGGTTAGGGTTAGGGTTAGGGTTAGGGTTAGGGTTAGGGTTAGGGTTAGGGTTAGGGTTAGGGTTAGGGTTAGGGTTAGGGTTAGGGTTAGGGTTAGGGTTAGGGTTAGGGTTAGGGTTAGGGTTAGGGTTAGGGTTAGGGTTAGGGTTAGGGTTAGGGTTAGGGTTAGGGTTAGGGTTAGGGTTAGGGTTAGGGTTAGGGTTAGGGTTAGGGTTAGGGTTAGGGTTAGGGTTAGGGTTAGGGTTAGGGTTAGGGTTAGGGTTAGGGTTAGGGTTAGGGTTAGGGTTAGGGTTAGGGTTAGGGTTAGGGTTAGGGTTAGGGTTAGGGTTAGGGTTAGGGTTAGGGTTAGGGTTAGGGTTAGGGTTAGGGTTAGGGTTAGGGTTAGGGTTAGGGTTAGGGTTAGGGTTAGGGTTAGGGTTAGGGTTAGGGTTAGGGTTAGGGTTAGGGTTAGGGTTAGGGTTAGGGTTAGGGTTAGGGTTAGGGTTAGGGTTAGGGTTAGGGTTAGGGTTAGGGTTAGGGTTAGGGTTAGGGTTAGGGTTAGGGTTAGGGTTAGGGTTAGGGTTAGGGTTAGGGTTAGGGTTAGGGTTAGGGTTAGGGTTAGGGTTAGGGTTAGGGTTAGGGTTAGGGTTAGGGTTAGGGTTAGGGTTAGGGTTAGGGTTAGGGTTAGGGTTAGGGTTAGGGTTAGGGTTAGGGTTAGGGTTAGGGTTAGGGTTAGGGTTAGGGTTAGGGTTAGGGTTAGGGTTAGGGTTAGGGTTAGGGTTAGGGTTAGGGTTAGGGTTAGGGTTAGGGTTAGGGTTAGGGTTAGGGTTAGGGTTAGGGTTAGGGTTAGGGTTAGGGTTAGGGTTAGGGTTAGGGTTAGGGTTAGGGTTAGGGTTAGGGTTAGGGTTAGGGTTAGGGTTAGGGTTAGGGTTAGGGTTAGGGTTAGGGTTAGGGTTAGGGTTAGGGTTAGGGTTAGGGTTAGGGTTAGGGTTAGGGTTAGGGTTAGGGTTAGGGTTAGGGTTAGGGTTAGGGTTAGGGTTAGGGTTAGGGTTAGGGTTAGGGTTAGGGTTAGGGTTAGGGTTAGGGTTAGGGTTAGGGTTAGGGTTAGGGTTAGGGTTAGGGTTAGGGTTAGGGTTAGGGTTAGGGTTAGGGTTAGGGTTAGGGTTAGGGTTAGGGTTAGGGTTAGGGTTAGGGTTAGGGTTAGGGTTAGGGTTAGGGTTAGGGTTAGGGTTAGGGTTAGGGTTAGGGTTAGGGTTAGGGTTAGGGTTAGGGTTAGGGTTAGGGTTAGGGTTAGGGTTAGGGTTAGGGTTAGGGTTAGGGTTAGGGTTAGGGTTAGGGTTAGGGTTAGGGTTAGGGTTAGGGTTAGGGTTAGGGTTAGGGTTAGGGTTAGGGTTAGGGTTAGGGTTAGGGTTAGGGTTAGGGTTAGGGTTAGGGTTAGGGTTAGGGTTAGGGTTAGGGTTAGGGTTAGGGTTAGGGTTAGGGTTAGGGTTAGGGTTAGGGTTAGGGTTAGGGTTAGGGTTAGGGTTAGGGTTAGGGTTAGGGTTAGGGTTAGGGTTAGGGTTAGGGTTAGGGTTAGGGTTAGGGTTAGGGTTAGGGTTAGGGTTAGGGTTAGGGTTAGGGTTAGGGTTAGGGTTAGGGTTAGGGTTAGGGTTAGGGTTAGGGTTAGGGTTAGGGTTAGGGTTAGGGTTAGGGTTAGGGTTAGGGTTAGGGTTAGGGTTAGGGTTAGGGTTAGGGTTAGGGTTAGGGT
This sequence comes from Loxodonta africana, assembly GCF_030014295.1. Lineage (NCBI taxonomy): Eukaryota > Metazoa > Chordata > Mammalia > Proboscidea > Elephantidae > Loxodonta > Loxodonta africana. The sequence goes on along the minus strand of NC_087343.1, from coordinate 3,721 downwards.
TAGGGTTAGGGTTAGGGTTAGGGTTAGGGTTAGGGTTAGGGTTAGGGTTAGGGTTAGGGTTAGGGTTAGGGTTAGGGTTAGGGTTAGGGTTAGGGTTAGGGTTAGGGTTAGGGTTAGGGTTAGGGTTAGGGTTAGGGTTAGGGTTAGGGTTAGGGTTAGGGTTAGGGTTAGGGTTAGGGTTAGGGTTAGGGTTAGGGTTAGGGTTAGGGTTAGGGTTAGGGTTAGGGTTAGGGTTAGGGTTAGGGTTAGGGTTAGGGTTAGGGTTAGGGTTAGGGTTAGGGTTAGGGTTAGGGTTAGGGTTAGGGTTAGGGTTAGGGTTAGGGTTAGGGTTAGGGTTAGGGTTAGGGTTAGGGTTAGGGTTAGGGTTAGGGTTAGGGTTAGGGTTAGGGTTAGGGTTAGGGTTAGGGTTAGGGTTAGGGTTAGGGTTAGGGTTAGGGTTAGGGTTAGGGTTAGGGTTAGGGTTAGGGTTAGGGTTAGGGTTAGGGTTAGGGTTAGGGTTAGGGTTAGGGTTAGGGTTAGGGTTAGGGTTAGGGTTAGGGTTAGGGTTAGGGTTAGGGTTAGGGTTAGGGTTAGGGTTAGGGTTAGGGTTAGGGTTAGGGTTAGGGTTAGGGTTAGGGTTAGGGTTAGGGTTAGGGTTAGGGTTAGGGTTAGGGTTAGGGTTAGGGTTAGGGTTAGGGTTAGGGTTAGGGTTAGGGTTAGGGTTAGGGTTAGGGTTAGGGTTAGGGTTAGGGTTAGGGTTAGGGTTAGGGTTAGGGTTAGGGTTAGGGTTAGGGTTAGGGTTAGGGTTAGGGTTAGGGTTAGGGTTAGGGTTAGGGTTAGGGTTAGGGTTAGGGTTAGGGTTAGGGTTAGGGTTAGGGTTAGGGTTAGGGTTAGGGTTAGGGTTAGGGTTAGGGTTAGGGTTAGGGTTAGGGTTAGGGTTAGGGTTAGGGTTAGGGTTAGGGTTAGGGTTAGGGTTAGGGTTAGGGTTAGGGTTAGGGTTAGGGTTAGGGTTAGGGTTAGGGTTAGGGTTAGGGTTAGGGTTAGGGTTAGGGTTAGGGTTAGGGTTAGGGTTAGGGTTAGGGTTAGGGTTAGGGTTAGGGTTAGGGTTAGGGTTAGGGTTAGGGTTAGGGTTAGGGTTAGGGTTAGGGTTAGGGTTAGGGTTAGGGTTAGGGTTAGGGTTAGGGTTAGGGTTAGGGTTAGGGTTAGGGTTAGGGTTAGGGTTAGGGTTAGGGTTAGGGTTAGGGTTAGGGTTAGGGTTAGGGTTAGGGTTAGGGTTAGGGTTAGGGTTAGGGTTAGGGTTAGGGTTAGGGTTAGGGTTAGGGTTAGGGTTAGGGTTAGGGTTAGGGTTAGGGTTAGGGTTAGGGTTAGGGTTAGGGTTAGGGTTAGGGTTAGGGTTAGGGTTAGGGTTAGGGTTAGGGTTAGGGTTAGGGTTAGGGTTAGGGTTAGGGTTAGGGTTAGGGTTAGGGTTAGGGTTAGGGTTAGGGTTAGGGTTAGGGTTAGGGTTAGGGTTAGGGTTAGGGTTAGGGTTAGGGTTAGGGTTAGGGTTAGGGTTAGGGTTAGGGTTAGGGTTAGGGTTAGGGTTAGGGTTAGGGTTAGGGTTAGGGTTAGGGTTAGGGTTAGGGTTAGGGTTAGGGTTAGGGTTAGGGTTAGGGTTAGGGTTAGGGTTAGGGTTAGGGTTAGGGTTAGGGTTAGGGTTAGGGTTAGGGTTAGGGTTAGGGTTAGGGTTAGGGTTAGGGTTAGGGTTAGGGTTAGGGTTAGGGTTAGGGTTAGGGTTAGGGTTAGGGTTAGGGTTAGGGTTAGGGTTAGGGTTAGGGTTAGGGTTAGGGTTAGGGTTAGGGTTAGGGTTAGGGTTAGGGTTAGGGTTAGGGTTAGGGTTAGGGTTAGGGTTAGGGTTAGGGTTAGGGTTAGGGTTAGGGTTAGGGTTAGGGTTAGGGTTAGGGTTAGGGTTAGGGTTAGGGTTAGGGTTAGGGTTAGGGTTAGGGTTAGGGTTAGGGTTAGGGTTAGGGTTAGGGTTAGGGTTAGGGTTAGGGTTAGGGTTAGGGTTAGGGTTAGGGTTAGGGTTAGGGTTAGGGTTAGGGTTAGGGTTAGGGTTAGGGTTAGGGTTAGGGTTAGGGTTAGGGTTAGGGTTAGGGTTAGGGTTAGGGTTAGGGTTAGGGTTAGGGTTAGGGTTAGGGTTAGGGTTAGGGTTAGGGTTAGGGTTAGGGTTAGGGTTAGGGTTAGGGTTAGGGTTAGGGTTAGGGTTAGGGTTAGGGTTAGGGTTAGGGTTAGGGTTAGGGTTAGGGTTAGGGTTAGGGTTAGGGTTAGGGTTAGGGTTAGGGTTAGGGTTAGGGTTAGGGTTAGGGTTAGGGTTAGGGTTAGGGTTAGGGTTAGGGTTAGGGTTAGGGTTAGGGTTAGGGTTAGGGTTAGGGTTAGGGTTAGGGTTAGGGTTAGGGTTAGGGTTAGGGTTAGGGTTAGGGTTAGGGTTAGGGTTAGGGTTAGGGTTAGGGTTAGGGTTAGGGTTAGGGTTAGGGTTAGGGTTAGGGTTAGGGTTAGGGTTAGGGTTAGGGTTAGGGTTAGGGTTAGGGTTAGGGTTAGGGTTAGGGTTAGGGTTAGGGTTAGGGTTAGGGTTAGGGTTAGGGTTAGGGTTAGGGTTAGGGTTAGGGTTAGGGTTAGGGTTAGGGTTAGGGTTAGGGTTAGGGTTAGGGTTAGGGTTAGGGTTAGGGTTAGGGTTAGGGTTAGGGTTAGGGTTAGGGTTAGGGTTAGGGTTAGGGTTAGGGTTAGGGTTAGGGTTAGGGTTAGGGTTAGGGTTAGGGTTAGGGTTAGGGTTAGGGTTAGGGTTAGGGTTAGGGTTAGGGTTAGGGTTAGGGTTAGGGTTAGGGTTAGGGTTAGGGTTAGGGTTAGGGTTAGGGTTAGGGTTAGGGTTAGGGTTAGGGTTAGGGTTAGGGTTAGGGTTAGGGTTAGGGTTAGGGTTAGGGTTAGGGTTAGGGTTAGGGTTAGGGTTAGGGTTAGGGTTAGGGTTAGGGTTAGGGTTAGGGTTAGGGTTAGGGTTAGGGTTAGGGTTAGGGTTAGGGTTAGGGTTAGGGTTAGGGTTAGGGTTAGGGTTAGGGTTAGGGTTAGGGTTAGGGTTAGGGTTAGGGTTAGGGTTAGGGTTAGGGTTAGGGTTAGGGTTAGGGTTAGGGTTAGGGTTAGGGTTAGGGTTAGGGTTAGGGTTAGGGTTAGGGTTAGGGTTAGGGTTAGGGTTAGGGTTAGGGTTAGGGTTAGGGTTAGGGTTAGGTTAGGGTTAGGGTTAGGGTTAGGGTTAGGGTTAGGGTTAGGGTTAGGGTTAGGGTTAGGGTTAGGGTTAGGGTTAGGGTTAGGGTTAGGGTTAGGGTTAGGGTTAGGGTTAGGGTTAGGGTTAGGGTTAGGGTTAGGGTCTAGGGTAGGGTTAGGGTTCGGGTTAGGGTTAGGGTTAGGGTTAGGGTTAGGGTTAGGGTTAGGGTTCGGGTTAGGGTTAGAATCTCTCGGGTTAGGGTTCGGGTTAGGGATCAGGGGTTCGGGTTAAGGGTTAGGGTTCGGGTTAAGGGGTTCAGGGTTTAGGGTTAGGGTTAGGGTTCGGGTTAGGGTTAGGGTTCAGGGATAGGATAGGGTTAGGGTTCGGGTTAGGGTTAGGTTAGGGTTAGTGTTCGGGTTAGGGTTAGGGTTAGGGTTCTGGGTTAGGGTTAGGGTTAGGGTTACGAGGTACGGGTTAGGGTTAGGTTAGGGTACGGGTTAGAATACTATCTCT